>NW_027501633.1:0-60074 GCF_021521415.1 Bidens hawaiensis | reverse complement strand
AACATCTTACGATGAGTTTCACATGTGAAACAAACTTGGGGTAATAAGCATTTGAGGACATGATTGCGTGAAATACGATTAAATATCATAAGGATGGGGTGGGTTTTATGGGGAAGCGTAACCATATATCATATGAAATATCAGTTGTTTAACTTAACAAAACATAGAAGAAATGTGATAAAATTCGCATAGGGCTTCTATTGTGAAATATTTCTTAATCATGATTATAGAAACGATTTCCAATAGTACCAAAGTTTGTGGGCAGCCATGCGTAGGCCGTTAATTGAATAAATGAGGTCATGCGAAAGGATGTGTAAATATCGTTTATTTAAATGAAATTGTAGTGAAACTGGATTTTGAAGTAGTGCATGATAAACACATAAATTGTTGGCGAATAATCTGGATCCGGTCATGAATAATCGAAACACAAAAATGAAATCATGAGTACATAGAGTTGTTACAGAAATATCTTGTTAAAATGTAAAGAACATCATAAGTAATGAAAATTGGGATAATGGTTATAGAGGTAGGGTAGCAAAAAGACCCAAATACCCATAAAGGCTACCCGCGGATGGAGGAGGACTTCCTCAAATATCACCCGTGGAGCATTCTAATCACCCGCATTACTTAAGTCAGAGGCTGAACAAGAATAAGATCCAGAGACTATCTGCGGAGTAATCCAGACGTCCTCAGAAGTCATCCGCATGATACTATTCCCACTCGCAAAGGTGACTAGAGGGTGACATCAGAGGGATAAATGTAATTAACTAACTTCCTTCTAGAAGATTTACCAAGATCTTTCCTTGGGAAGCACGTGATGTTACAACCAATTAGAAAAGTACAGGTGAAGAGTTTGTTATAACCAGGCACATGGAAATTGAGCGCGTCCTATCATATGCGGACACGTGTCCAGGTTGTTACAAAGGCATCTTCTGGAAAAGGACAGCTGGACCAATAATATTCCCTAAACCTTCGGCTGTAAATACCTTCGTCATCTTCACAGGGTATTCATTCACTCCCCACGAATTACTCTAAATACTTCAAGTACTTTTCTCTCTTCAAAACGGTACTTATTCTCATGCCGGAGGGTGGTTACGGGAAGACCTCCCCTCTTGTCCTTCCTGTAACTAGCTCACGGTGGTTATTTTGCAGGTTTCTGTCATTGGACTTGGGATGTTGAGCTTGTATCGTTAATTTGGTAATTGTTTGACCCGAAATCCTGTGTACACATCGATCTAACTCCTTAGGGATTAGATCCGTGTTTCTTCATTGGCGCCATTCGTACTTGTGCTAAGATTGTAAAAGTTTTTGTTGATCCGAGTGATAAGAGTCAATCTCTTCAAGGGCCGACGGAAACTCCAGCAGTAGTCAGACGTTCCACATGTGTCGTGGCACTTGGAGGTCTAATTCCGGGTGATAGGGGACACATGACGATGGAAACTTGTCGGGTTCATACGGAACCAATTCTGGAAAACGGATCTGGTAATTCCGCTCCGGTGAGATTTCATCGTCGTAACCTCAGATCTAAAAGAGTTCAGTCTCCTGAAAAATGGTTGCGCCTGAAACAAGAGAACACTTTTGTTGAATACAAATGCATGAGTCATGAAGAACCAATTTGTGCTCGAACCATATTTTATGATGAAGTTCCTCTGAAATCTCCATCTCCCCCTCCAACAGTACGGAGGAGCCAGATGCGTGATAGTCTTCGAACTGAGAGATTTTCTGAGGAAGAAATTGGAAGGAGAGCTCATGACGGAGATCGCCCAATTGTGCGGGAGTCCTCCCGCAGAATTTAGTACGACCAAAGCCATGATTCTAGGAGCCAGCGAGACCCTACGTATCGCCGTGACGAGGTGAGTTATTTCAGCGGTGATAGTCAGGTCCACGGGAGAGAGGGAACTAGCCGCCCACCCGCGATAGTTTGTCATACAGAGTATTACAGTGATACGGAAGAAGATTTCACAAAACCATACTGCCCCGCAGCATTCGCCGAGAAGTCAAAGTTTATCCCGCGCATCGCCACGGCTTCGTTCCCAGTTAACGTGATAATTCCTACTACCCTAGGAACAATACAACGTAATGTCTGATCCAAGCGATCACTTTCTTAATTTTGTGGTAGTATGAGGAGTTAGCGGATGGACCTTCCCGTATTGGTGCCATATGTTCGCGTTGACGTTGACTAAGGCGGCTCGGGAATGGTTTGAAAAATTAGCGGATGGACAAATTTAAAGTTGGGACAATTTGGTGGCTAAGTTCTCCCAACATTTTATTCAAAAAAAGAAGCACACTCGAGATCCTTCTGAAATTTTAGATGTTGTTAGGCGGGATGATTCTATTGAAGACTTCATTTCTCGGTTTAATGATGAAAGTCTAAACATCGGAGGAATAAGCGAGGATATGTTTAGAGGAGCCTTACGCAAGAATGTGCGGAGTAATACCTTGATCCGTTGCTTAACCGGCAAAGACGGAATGCCTAAAGCATGCGATGAGATAATGTCCACCACGAAACTTTTCACAAGGACATAAAAGACTTTGGGGGTCTAAAAGTCCAAAACAAACACCAAAGGTAGAATTCCAAAATACGCTGGGAAACAAAACTGCTAAAGGTTCAATTTGGTCGAGCCTTCAAAAACCCGCGAAGGTTTCGAAGCAACCAGATGCAAGAACGTTAATTGGCAATAAAAGTAAAGCAAGTGCTTCAATGAAGAATGTCAACAGTTGGACTCCATTAACGAAGACTCCCTCAGAAATATGCACCATGGAAAACGTGAGTTTCAGGAAACCTCAACAAGTCATGAAGAGAACACATCTCAATCCTAAGAAGTATTGTATGTTCCACGACGATATCGGTCACTTCACAAACGACTATGTTACCTTATAGAATGAGATCGAAGCTTCCATTAAATTTGGGAAGCTGGAACATTTAGTGAAAAATGTAAGGCAAGGGAATAACAAATCTTTCGCACAAGTTAATCTTGGTCCTCCCAAAAAGCAAGTCAAGGATTTGAACGTTCATATGATTCAAGGAGGACGAGTCAGTGGAAACAAAAGGCAAGAGTTTGATGAGGAAGAGTGGAAAGTGAACCCGTAATATTCCTGCGGGTTATAGGAGGATCATGCAACAAAAATCCGTTGATAATCACCGCCTTGATCGGCCACTATCATTCACAGTATGTTTTCTTTGTTACGGGAAGTACGTCAGAGATAATGTATGAGCAGTGTTTTGAACAAATGGACGAGGAGGATAAGGCGAGGCTGAAGCCGATTCACGCGCCAGTGTTTGGCTTCGGATATGAAGTGATGCATCCGCGTGGGGTGATTTCTTTACCCCATCACACTCAGTGATGGAATTCACTCACGAACTGAGGATGTCAAATTCCTGCTTTTACCAGCCAAGTCTAAACACGATATTATTCTGGGACGCAGAGAAATAAGTGATTTTAATGCTCATCCGTCCAAAGCTCATGGCGCGGTAGGAATTCCGACCCGCACTGGAGTAGCAATCATCCACGTAAACAGACATTGTTTCACGACAGAAAGTTTAAAACCAAGTAAAGTACCGAAGCAAGCGGAAATAACTGAGCTAGAAAAATGAGTGTTGAATAAGAAATTTTCATATCAGACGGTCACGATTGGACCTGCTGTCTCTGAGATAGTAAGGACGTTTTTGAAGAAATAGTTAACAAGAAACATAGACATCTGTTCTTGGCAACCTGCTGACATGACAGGTGTTCCCAGAAGGATTGCGGAACACAAACTGCGAGTGAATCCAGCATTCACCCCAGTGGTCCAGAAAAAATGAAAGATGGGTTCTAAGCAAACGAAAGCTATGAATGAGCAGGTTCAAGATTTATTGAATGCTGGGATCATTCGAGAACATGGCGGACGTGTATTGATTCAAGGACTTAAACAACGCATGCCCTAAAGTTTGTTACCCATTGCCTGAAATTTACCTGAAAGTTGATGCGGTGGCTCCTTTCAAGTTCAAATGCTTCCTCGACGCTTATAAAGGTTACCATCAGATCCGCATGGCAGCAGGTGATGAGGATAAAACCACATTCCGCACTGATCAAGGCACGTTCTGCTACAAAATGATTCCTTTGGGGTAAAAAAACGCGGGTGCCACTTATCAGCATTTGATGGATGAAGCCTTCAAAGATCAAATCGGACGTAATTTGGAAGTCTACATGGACGACTTGGTAATAAAAAGTATAGAGGAAGATCAGATGTTGCGGGATATAGAAGAAACATTTAACATCTTGAGAAGATCAATATGAAACTTAATCCCAGCAAATGTTCTTTTGGGATGGAGGAAGGAAAATTCTTGGGCGTGATTGTGACAAGCGCGGGTTTCAAGGCAAACCCAAACAAGGTCCAGGCTGTCGCCCGCATGCCTTCACCTTCTTCACTCAGGGAGGTGCAAACACTGAACGGTAGATTGGTGGCCTTGAACAAATTTCTAGCCAATCATGCAGCTAAATCTTTCCCTTTTGTGCCAACATTGAGAAACCGTTTAAATAAAGCACATTTTAAATGGACCGCAAAAGAGGAACAAGCATATGTGGAAGTCAATAAGTGTTTGATGAAATTCCCTACTCTGACCACGCCGCAGGCGGGAGAATCGCTGCCCCTGTACCTGTCAGCATCTGACATCGCCATTGGGGCTGTACTATTGACAGATAGAAAGAATCTTCAAACACCGATCTATTATGTAAGCTAAACACTGACAAACGCGGAAACCAGATATTCAATGCTTGAAAAATTAGTGTTGGCACTAGTCCATGCGGCCAGACGCCTGCGTAGATATTTCCAAGGACACCCAATCAACGTGTTGACAGGATATAAGCTAAAGAGTGTGTTGAGCAAACCAGAATTATCTGGAAGGTTAGCAAAGTGGGCCATAGAGTTGGGAGCACATTCAATTGTGTACAGACCTGGACCCGCATTTAAAGGCCAGGTGTTAGCAGATTTCATTACAGAAGTTCCGCGGAATAAAGAAGAATGTTTGGTTGAACAACAAACTACAATACCCTCTAAGCGTGATTTTATTTGGTCATTGTTCACGGATGGAGCTTCAAGTGGCGAAGGGTCAGGCACGGGCCTCATATTGGTTAATCCTTAAGGCCATGAGTTTACTTATGCCATAAAGTTGGACTTTAAGAGTACCAACAACGAGGCAGAGTACGAAGCTTTCTTGGCAGGCCTCCGGATAGCCAAAAAACTTGGAGGGAAACACTTAGAGGCACGTGTAGACTCGATGTTAATAGCAGGGTAGATTAAGGGGACATACGAAGCAAAAAACGATGTGATGGCGTCATACCTTTAGCAAGCAAAGGACCTTATTCTCCAATTTTCATCTTGAAAAGTCATCCATATCAAGAGAAGTGAAAATTAGTCGGCGAATACCTTAAGCAAACTAGCTTCGACAAATTATGAGCTTTTTGTAAAAGACATCCACATAGAAGTCCTCGATCGTCCCTATGTACCGCAACATCAAGTGTTGGTCATACAAACAAGAGTGAAAACCTGGATGACACCGATCATGGCCTACTTAACATCTGGAATACTTCCGGAAGAAAACGTAGCGGCCAGAAAGTCAGACATAAGGCCTTGAATTATCAAGTACAATACGAAATTATGTACCGCAGATCTTTCCTCGGTCCACTCCTAAGATGTGCGGATGCTCAGGATGCAAACTATCTGATAAGAGAAATCCATGAAGGCATTTGTGGTCTTCACGCGGGTCCAAGGATGGTAGTGGCCAAACTCATGAATGTGGGTATTATTGGCCGGGAATGCATATGGATGCAGTAAAAGAAATCAGAAAATGTGACTCATGTCAGCGCCATGCTCCCAATACCCTAAGACAAAAAAATGAATTAGTGCCGGTAACATCCGCATGGTCGTTCCAGAAATGGGCCATTGATATCATGGGTCCATTCCTAGAAGCCCCAGGACGCGTCAAGTTCTTGATCGTGGCAATTGATTACTTCACTAAATGGATAGAGTCTAAGCCAGTAGCCTCCAGCACTGCATCCAGCATCAAGAAATTCCTGTGGGAGTTCATCATTTGCCGCTTCGGCCTCCCGCAAGAATTGATTAGCGATAATGGAACCCAGTTTGTGGACGATGGGCTACAGGCGTGGTTAAAAGAACTTCAAATCAACCAAGTATTTACGTCGGTGGCTCATCCGCAAGCGAATGGTCAAGTAGAGAGGGCCAATAGAACCATCAAAGATTGAATCAAATCAAGACTGGGAACCAAACGAACGGGATGGGTGGATGAATTGCCTCATGTGCTCTGGGCTTTCCGTACCCGAAAGAATACAAGCAATTCAGAAACACCGTTCATTTTGACATACGGCAACGAAGCTATGATCCCAGCTGAGATAGGAATTCCATCCGCAAGAATGTTGTCTATTGACAACAATGACGAAGAGTTGCGGTTGAACTTAGATCTTCTTGAAGAGAGGCGAGAATTGGCACCAATCCGTGAGCACAATTACAAATGCCAATTGCAGAAGTATTATGACTCAAGGGTTTAGAAATGCAATCTTTATGAGAGAGATTTCGTCTTCCGCAATAATGAAGCATCGGGACAAGAACCCTTAGGCAAGTTGGCTTCTACTTAGGAAGGTGTAGGTTCCCAGCCGGATCTACACAGGAGTATCTCGTAACACGAGGGTGCGGAATCCCCACGTAATACGATACGAGCGTAAGATACATAAAACGTTGAACCGATAAGCAAACACACGTTACAATACTAATAAACACGCTTGTATTGCAACACATCAGCACGTGATATCAAAGATAACAAACACGTTCTCCAAAAAACTTAAACAAACAAAGCCGAAGTGAGGAATATATAAGCCTCGACAACTTCGCCTAACAGACTAGGGGAAGTTGTCATAACTTCGCTTGCCTACAAGTTCGCCTGCATCCCAGGCGAACTTGTGTGACACAGTATCCAAAACCAACACAAACAATCTAACACGATTACAGACACATACAAAACACTAGATACTGAACTACTGACATTATGCACCAACAGACTCCCCCTTGGCAGTAGCTTCATATCTCGATCTTCATTCTCGTCTCTAGTAATCCCAAAAATCTCGTGTCACCCGTCTTCAAGCATGAACGCCCTGTCTGACACAAACAGAGACCACCCTCTGGTACTTCTTGGCTTCATCTTTCCATGCAGGAATATAGAATATCTTTTTATCGTTTAGCACCTGCAAGTCAGCTTGAGACAAATTTACCAAGTGCATGGGATCATACACTCTCAGAATTTCTTGTTCATCTTCATCTTCCATAACCGCTTCAGCTGTTTGGCTATCAACGTACCACCAGTTGAGATTCTTTAAGACATCCTTGGGCATTAACTTCATCGGCACATCTTTCAAACACCGAACCGGCTTATATTTCATCACCATCCAAGGTTTGCCATCAGCTCGCATTCCTCTGTCCTTATCTTCAACTAGCTTCCCTTTCTGAGGCTTTAACAACTCAAACTTCTTTTCTTTCGCACGTTCTTTCCACACAATCTTCCCAATTATTCTAGCCATATTGTCATCACTCCTATTAATCAAACCCAATTTAGCCAAATCCTTCACCTCACACTCAAGCAAGGTATTGAGAGATCTCAACATCCTCTTAAAATACTGAATCCAATCAAAGCGTTTAATCACAAATAACCTCAACTGCTCATCATACAGCCAGCAAATAATACCCTTCTTCGACTCAGCATACCCTTTGATATTGTAACTCTTTTTGAACATTGTTGGAACCGCTGGCTTCTTTGTCTTTACAAACCACTGAGCATAGCCTTCTTTCCATCTCGGCTGTTCTTCCCACTCAGACTCATCTGACACATCCATATCTTGACTCACATTTACCTTATCAACGTCTGGAATATCATGTTCTACACTGTCATCCACAATCTCACCTTCCTCTATCTCATTATCAATCACAATCTGTTCTCCTATCTTTTCAATCTCCTCAACAGGTAACACATCTCCATCACCCACGTCATCATCAACCAACATTTCCTCATCATCCACAACCACAACATCTTCACCACCTGATCCACCTGCCATACCAGTTGACTCCCCCTGAGATGTGGAAGTCCCAAGAGTTTGTTCAGTTCTTGGCAACTCACCACCTGCACCTTCCGATGCATTGGGATCATCGTCTCTATCATGTCTCTTCTTTGTTCTCAACTCGTCGCCCTTACAGCTCGTCTCCCCCTGAGATGCTAAGAACTGTTTTAGAGCATCAAAAAGTTTACCATGCTCAACAAGGAGGGACGATTGGATCTGATTTTCTGCTACAAGGCGCTGGATAGCTTGAGTCTGGATTAGATTGATTCTTGACTGTTCAGCAACGACCTGTTCAAGAGCAGCTATCCTTTCAGAATCAGACAATGTAGTATCAAAATCAAAACGCATGTGAGAAACGTCTTGAGCATAAGGTGGAGGTATTCCCAGACTGGCTGGAGTATCAGAAGCAGGCTGAGTAGTAACCGCGGGTGGTATTGTGACAGATAACCCCGCAGTAGCAACTAGCGTTGACTCAACAAATCTTGCAACAACCTCCGATGGAGTAACAGTAGGAGGTGGCAAGGAAACAATCTCCGGAGTCGAAAACTGAAACGTGGTTGGTGGAATACAAAATGATGACGACGTTGTCACCACGGAAACACTGGAGGTGATCGGTACTGTTAAAGTCATCAAAGCAGGAATCATAGTCATACCAGATAACGCGGGTGGAGAGAAACAAACCATCCTTGAGCTTTCACCAGCTCCGGAACCCTCACCAGTTTTGACCCTCTTCGATCGTCGTATCAACTGGTCTAAATCCTCCTCAAAGTCAGATTCACTATCATCCGAGTCTTTCTTTCTCTTGCCATGTATTCTTTCTTGTCTGACCAGAATCTGTTGTGCTTCAGCGATATCATCAGCGGAGGAGTCAGAGTGGGTTCTCTCAGAATCTGCTACAGACGTAGCTACCATCAAAATATTTACACCAGAAGTCTCAGCTACTGGGGCTCGAACCTCAGCAGCTGGATCAATTTGTTCCATGTCGAAGAACCCTTGGCCACCAAAGGCTGCTTCAAGATCTACCTGTTCCTCCGGAGCTGCAACAGGTTCAGCAGGCAATGCTTGCTGTACCACAGGTGGTGGTTGAGGAACATTTGCCTGTTGCGGTACCGGGTCTCGAAATTCATCTCCTAGAGGAGCAATATAATCAGGATTCACCAAATAACCAAACAATGCAGTGTGCCGCGGACGAAGCTCTGGTTTGCTGCGAGCACTTGACGACCTGCATTGCGCAAAGATTCTCTTACTTACACTCTCAACATAACGGATGGGACGTCGTTGAGGTAGCGTAGGGGCTACATGATTCAAAATCATCTGTAAAAATCTCGGGTACATTAAAAATCATTCACGAGCGACCGCGTGTCTCTGACGATCGATTTCATAAAACACCATCTGACTGAAGCTGTAGGGCTTGTTGTAAGTCAGGGCTGTCATAGCAGATTGCATCGTTGCCCCCATACCGTCAGTACCAGCTTTATGACCCGACATGTACACAATCATCACGTGCATCAGAAAACGCCACTGATCCAATAAAAATCCCTTTCGCCTTTGAGTGTCACCCAAAGGACCAGAATAGCCCATACGTAGAAATGCACCATCTCTGAATGGAGCTGGAAAATCTGTTGGATCATCTGTAGTTTCAGCCCCGAACTGCAAAGCGGCCCTTATTTGATTTGCCGAGAATTGTACGACCTGATTGTTTACTGTAGCGCGCATAACCGGAGGATCAACTCTACAGTCATATTTTACCGTTCGCCAAAAGTCTTCAATATTTGGTAGAGAAATGGGAAGAGTAGTAGTGATGGCGTGGAAAATCCGTGAGCGAACGAGGAAGGAGATGATCTCGCGATAGTCATCGATACCACTGGCATCCGGATCCAAAGTGATATACATGTTGTGACCCGGAAAGAACTGTCGGTTGTTGTCACCACCTTCGTCACCACCAGCACCACCAGCTCCTCCTACAGCAGCCATATCTGAACAAGAAACTGTCTATGTTAGAACATCGACAAAGCAGATCGTAACTTCGCCTGTTACCATGAGCGAAGTTATGATAACATCTTATGTGCAGGCGAAGTTATCCATATGGCGAAGTTGAGTACAACTTCGCCTTAACCCTAACTTCGCCTGATAACAAATTAGAACTGTTAAATAATATTAAGCAGCAGGCGAAGTTAAACCTTAGGCGAAGTTGAGTATAACTTCTCCTAAACCTAACTTCCCCTGAGAACAACCAGACTAAATAATTAATTTAAAAATGATCAGGAGAAGTTATGCCTAGGGCGAAGTTGAGAACAACTTCGCCTAAACCTAACTTCGCCTGAATATAAAACGGCGTATAATTTGTATCTGATGAAAACATGAAGGGATAGTCCAATAGAGATCTTAGAGGACCAAATGGGTTACAAACACCTTAGAAACATGAAGTTTATAGGGTGTTAAAAGGGTTGCATGAACTAGGTTACGAATCGGACCAAAGAGGCTACTGATTAACACCATTACTATGAATTACAGGTTAAACCGATCCTACACACCTTTAACAACGGACAAGAAATAGATAAAAAAGAGTTTGATTCAAGGATTAAGTTCGCCGAGGTTGGTTGTTTGGTTATAAGTTCGTTGGGGTTTGAAAGTTTGTTAAGAGTTTGACCAGTTGACCCCTTATATAGGTTTGAGAGTACTCAGGCGAAGTTAAGGTTAACTTCGCTTACCCTTAACTTCGCCCCTGAACAACTTCGCTCCTAAACCTTTCCAGTAAGTTCGCCTAACTTAATTTACAAAACAGGACCTTATAACTTTGATCAAAATGCAACTGTCTTTTAAGAACCAAGTAACCAAGTTTTAAACCACAAAACAAGATATGCAATGAAAATTTTAGTAATTAAATAAACGGGATCAAATTTCAGTCTTGACGAGAACCTGCATGTTTTAGAAAAGATCCGAACAGGAATCATACTAATTAAGTGGCTGTCACATAGATCCATGTTCAGCGGTATTATGACATAAAGAAACAGGTTGTAAGCAGGTATAAAACTTAGTATGGTTTTCATTGCTTCTGTGACACGGATTAGGTTCAATTAAGCTCAAAATTTAGATGGACATCACATGAGAGATTGTGATGCCTCTTATCTATTCTCAAAGCGTATTTGGCTTTCCTCAAGTCACCCCGAGTTGACTTCGACCCGTAGTGTTTGATTAAACAGGAAGCACACGTCGATCTTTAGAGTCTTCTTCCTGTTCTCTTTCTTGCCTCTCGATTGATATTTAAAATAACATAAGCTTCAGAAGGCTTAACAACATTTATGTTTTTTTTATTTTTTTTATTTTATTTTATTATTTTTTTAATAAAGACTTAAATACAGCTTCAAATTATAGACAACTGCAAGTCCCGAATCTGGATCACTGCAGGTACTTGACCCTATCTTCTCGGGAACCAGAACCCTCACGGGCTCGTGTATGACTGGGTAATCACTTTTCTGCCTATCATTCGGAAAGATGTATATGGAGACATGCACAACTCAGAATGATTCTCCACATTAAACCAAGGAGATTTAGTTTGTATCACTTCTACTTTTACGCACCATATAAAGCTACCATAACTTACAATGGCTGTTCTAGAGTCTTTTAGGCCTAATAACTTCACTAGTTAAGTACACAGAATTAGTTTTTCTATCACTTTCCAAGGTTGGATCAATTTTCTTTTAAACATTGTATTGAAACTTCTTAAAAAGTTATAGACTTGAAAAATTATATCATCTCCCCAAAAAAAAAAATTTAAATTCAATCGCCCCGATCAAGGCAAAGTCTTCAGGTAAACGGCTATCCTGAAGATCCAATGGATCAGCTGGACCGACCACATACGAGTATGTGTCCCTCTAACTAAGTATGAACGACTATTTTTCAGCGAAAGAATAAAAACCCATCATAAACCGCCCCGGTCACTTTCAGTCATCTGGTTAATGGCTATCCTCATAATCTACTAGTAGAAGTAAGGACCAAACGTATCAGAAGATATGTCCTTCAAACTTAAGCAACCGACATAATTTTAAGCGATAGTGATGTTTTTTTTTTAATATAAAACGGAAAACAAGGTTACTCGGGATTGATCATCCCATTAAGCTCAACAAGATTTTGAAAACGGAATCGGTCAAACGCTTTAGTAAAAAGAACGGCGAAATTATCCAAAGAATCAACCTTTTCAAGCACAATTAATTTCTTCTCAGCACAATCCCGTATAAAATGATGACGAATGTCAATATGTTTAGTTTTGCTGTGTTTGACGGGATTGTTAGTTACTGAGATTGCAGCAGTGTTATCAAAGCAAATAGGAGTTTGAGTGAAATTCAGACCATAATCGCGCAATTGCTGTTGTATCCAAAGAACCTGGGAGCAGCAGTTTGATGCTGCCATGTACTCTACTTCGAAGGTGGAAATGGCTACTGAGGTCTGCTTCTTGCACTGCCACGACACCAATCTTCCTCCCAGAAACTGACATCCACCGGTTGTTGACTTCCTGTTCTGATTGCAACCTCCATAGTCAGAATCTGTGTAAGCTACCAAATCCAGTTCTCCCCCTTTCACGTACCACAATCCCAACTTAGGCTTGCCTTTGAGATACCGCAATATTCTCTTTACTCCCTTCATGTGAGATTCCTTCGGGCTTGCCTGAAAACGAGCACAAAGACAAACTGCAAACATAATATCAGGTCTAGATGCAGTTAAATACATTAAAGAACCTATGATTGCTAGATATTGGGTGGGATCAACTTCTTCATCACTGTTAGAATCAGCACCCAGTTTAGGGTTGACGCAAACTGGAGTATCAAAAAGGGTGCTATCTTCCATCTTGAAGCGCTTGACCACGTCATGGACATACTTTGTTTGATGAATAAACATCCCATCTTTCTACTGATCTACTTGCAATCCCAAAAAGAAAGTTAATTCGCTCATGGCGCTCATTTCAAACCTCTTTTTCATGACTGCTTCAAATTCCTGACACATGGTGACTTTTGATGCAGCAAAAATGATATCGTCCACATAGACTTGAACTAGTAGAAATCTCCCCCTTTTCTCTTGACAAACAGCGTGCTATCGATCTTTCCTTTTTCGAACCCATTCTCAAGCAGGTAATCAAACAAGGTTGCGTACCAGGCACTAGGGGCTTGATGCAGCCCATATAAAGCTTTACTCAGTTTGTACACATGATCAGGAAAATCTGAGTCAGAGAATCCCGGAGGTTGTTCAACATACACCACCTCATCGACTTTTCCATTAAGAAAGGCACTTTTCACATCTAACTGGAACACTTTCATCTCTTTGTGTGCAGCAAATGCCAAAAATAGTCGAATTGCCTCCAATCTTGCCACAGGACAAAACACTTCGTTGTAGTCGATTCCTTCTTGCTGATTAAACCCTTTCACTACCAGCCTTGCCTTGTTCCCTATGATTATCCCCTTCTCATCTCTCTTACATTTAAAAACCCACTTTGTACCAATAGCATTTACATTCTTTGGTTTTTCAACTAATTTCCATACTTCCATCTTCTCGAACTGAGCTAACTCTTCTTGCATGGCTTCGACCCACGAGCTATCCTTTAGAGCCATTTGATAATTCTTCGGTTCAATCTGGCTGATGAAGCAGGTGTACAAGCATTCATTTATGATACATGTGTCGCTTGAGTAAACACATGTGTGTTCATCCAAACTTCTTCTTGTTTGAACACCATCAGACAGATTACCTATCACGTTCTCCAAAGGATGATTTTTGTGAATTCCAGTAATCTGAACCGGACCGACTTCCAGATTGTTCTCTAAATTCGAAGGGAGTTCATCAATGGGTGATTGATGTTGAGAGTGAAATGGATTGTAGAATTCTTCCTCAGCAGAGGCAGCAGGAGTATCAACGGCACTTGACGAGGAAGATTGACATTCATCGTATCGCGGAAGTTGCACAATATTCTCCTCCTCGTCATACGGAATCTGTGAAGCAATTTTCTCATCAACTTCTGCAAAATCCAAGTAAGGCATATTAAAAGATTTGAACAGTTTATCATAGTAGAAAGCTTTAGCGGGTCCCGTGCTAGGCCTTGGTGATTTGTAACTCGTAATGTCAGTGTTACATACCACCTCAACCTTGCTGTTCGATAAATTAAAGACTCTTCTGTTGGGTGTCCCAACAACATATCCGACTAAAATACCTTCTTCGGCTTTCTCACCAAATTTTGAGTTTTTCTTTAATATCGAACATGGGGACCCGAAAGGTTCGAGACCATTCAAGTTTGGCTTTCTACCATTCATGAGTTCATAACAAGTTTTATTTAATCTTTTAACAGTTAAAACACGATTAAGGATATAACAGACTGTGGCAACAGCTTCAGCCCAGAATACCACGGGAAGTTTAGCATCTACCAGCATGGTTCTGGCTCCTTCGATTAGTGTTCTATTCTTCCTCTCAGCTACCCCATTTTGTTGCGGAGTATACGGGGCGCTGTACTGATGTTCTTTCCCTTTCTGTAAGCAGAACATCTACATCTGGTAGTTTTTGAATTATGTACCATTATCACTCCTGATGTACTTAACTTTTCCCCCAACAATATTTTCAACCTTGGTAATCAAGTTAATTACCAACTGAACTGTCTCATCTTTTGCCTTCAGAAAGTATACCCAAGAGTATCGAGAGTACTCAACGGTTACAACTAAGCAGTATGACGTTCCACCTAGACTCTTTACATTCACGGGACCAAAGAGATCCATGTGAAGTAGGTCTAGGGTACTGACAATTGAGTTAACCTTCTTCGAGTGATGAGGTTTTTTGTGTTGCTTTCCTTTCTTGCACGACAAGCATTGATCTTCAAAGTTAAAATTCTTCAAGGGAACTCCAAGCACCAGCCCATTCTTGACAATGTAATTCATTTTGCGAAGATGTATATGTCTCATTCTTCGATGTCATAACTCTGACTCCGACTCAGTTGCCTTTGACAGAAGACATGACTCTTCTGTTGTCATCTCAGTTGACCTCATATCCATTACATGCGTGTTCTTTTCTCTTGGAGCTTTCATCACCACCCAGGCCTCTGGTATCTTGAAACCAGGATAAAGAACGATTGCCTCATTTTTAGTAAAATGCACCGTGTACTCTTTGTCACAAATCTGAGACACACTCAACAAATTATGCTTCAACTCTTCTACAAAATTCACTTTCTCTAACTTCATTCTTCCATTAGTCACAGTTCCAATACCACTGATTCTACCTCCACTCTCTCCAGCGAAACTAACCCTTCCTCCTTGAACAGATTTCCAGTCACATAACAATTTCTTGTTACCAGTTATGTGCCGGGAACAGCCACTGTCAATAAACCACAGATTGTTTACAGCTCTGTTTGACTGTTCCTGCACAATTAAAGAAATAGATTAAAATTTGGGGACCCAAGACCTGCTGGTCTTGGGTCGATTAAATCTGTTGACCGGCATCCAGTACTTTGGTTGCCTAAAGTCAGTTTAAGGATGGTTTCTGTAATTTCTGAAAGGAAACCTTCTCGAGGATTGACTATGAGGCCATCCGAGCCTTAGTGAATTTACTAAATTATAATTGTTGGTTTGGTAGTTAACTGGGGAAAAATGAGACCGATTTCTTTGAAATCTTGGATTAGTCCAATGTCTGAAATTTGGTGAGTTCACATTCTTACCAGTATCATAATTAATATTCCTTTTAATCTCAGTTTTCGGAGGCCTCATACCTCTAAATTTTCTCTGGTTTAAAGGAAAATCAGCAATAAGGTATCCTACTTGATTGCATCTGAAACAACTTTTGTGTTCAACTTTCGTCTCAACAGTTGTTGCAGATGTTGAGGATGCATTACTACCCGTTTGTCTAACATATGGTGGGACGAACGGGTTTAGGGAAGAATTCTTTTCATCAGGCTTATATTCCTCCCCACGTTTTAGTAACACTACCTCTTCTTTTATCTCACCCAATTCAGATGACTTGTCCGAATTTGATGAGACAGAGCTAGGGACAGAAATCTCAACCTTAGAAATTGACTTACTCGTTTCGCTCTTATTAACTTCAGGTTCTTTAGTCGAAATTTTGACTGGAACTGTCTGACTAATCTCAACATTAGCAGATCGCTGATTACTAGGATTATAAGTATAGTTATTGTTATAAGGTGGTGGAACTTCAGAAAATCCAATTCCCCCTTTGTTAACTGGGGAACGTTGAACACTTATGATGTGATCAAGCATTGCTGAAGAATTTCTAAATTGTTCAATTTTTCTTTTTAGTTCTACCACTTTTACCTGGTAATCAGCTATCTGTTTATCTTTTTCAGTAATTAGTTTGGTTTTTTCTTGTAACACTTCATAACTAAGATCAATTACTTGTATTTTATCAGCTAGACTGGCTTTAAGACTTCTGATATCCTTCTCACTAGCTTTTATTTTTACCGAGTAACTGTTTTCTCTAGTGTTAGTGTAGTGATGATCTTCTTTTAACGTTTTAAATTGTGCGTCCAAACTAACAAACTGATAAGTTACTATTTTCAATTGTTCAGACAGATTTTCACATTGTATACATTGAAGTTCAGAACTTACCTCAGAGAGCTGATCGTTCACTTCTGCCATATATGCTTGATTTTCTCTCGTCTCCCTCTCACTTCCTCCTGTTTTGATGTTTACCCAATTAGCCTGTTTGAACACTTCCTCAACTTGTATATTCCAGTTGTATCCACCCTTCTGTCTAGATACCATAGCCCTATCCTCACTACCTCCCCCATTCTGTTGTGCAGGCCTGTTCTGACTTCGTTCGACTCTCTCATTTGTACATTCCTTAGCAAAGTGACCATTCTGTTGACAGTTGTAACATCGAACCTTTGATTTATCAAACCCTGGTCTTTCTCCAACGAACTTTCTACCCGTTTTCTTCATGAATCTCTTTACCCTTCTTACTATCATAGCCATCTGCCACTGCAGATCCATCTCCTCCAAATCATCAGCATCGATCTGATCATAGTCTTCATCCAAAGTTGCAGGGTCGACTATTTTACCTTTGATGTAGTTCTCATAAGATGCAATGAAGGATGCATATAGAGCAAACTGCTGTTCAGCTGATTTAACACTCATGGGCATCTGTGAGTAATTGTAGTTTGGAACATTTGACGAGAAATTTCCAGTTGTGGCTTGAGGTTTTGAAAGATTACTACCTCCAGCTACGAAACATACGTCGCCATCCATATTGAGAATCACATGACCATCACGAGTTGAGTTTGAGTTTGATTCTCCCTTTGAGTAGTAGGCAGAGGATTTTGATTTTGAACTTGAACTTGGAGTGACTTTCGCACCATACATTCCCGGATCCTGAACCTGATCAGTTGGTGTCTCCTTCCGAACCATGTTAAGTTCAAAATTTCGTAACTTATTGACTGCTGTTTCCAAATTAATATTGGCAAAGTCTTTATCCTCTCTCATCAAAACCGTGTACATTTCCCATTTCGGTGGAAGAGCATCAAGCAGTTTCTCTACTATCTCATCTTCTTTATATTCAATGGAGTAATTACTAAGTTCGGTCATCAAGTGATAATATCTTGTGATGATATCGTCAAGTGATTCATTTTTCAAATACTTGAATACAGAGAATTGAGTTTTTAGCAGCTTTGTCTTGGAAGCACGTATCCCCACATTACCTTCATATCTATTTTCTAGTGCTTCCCATAGCTCTCTAGCAGTTTTGTACTTCTTGAAGGTATGAAGAATCTCTTGTGGAAGAGCCATTGTTATTTCTGCATGAGCTTTACTTTCTGCCTCATACATTTTCATTTCCTCCTCTTCCATCTTACTGTACTTCTTAATTTGATCACGACCTTCAAACAAGGATGTTGGTGGAATATATCCGTCTTGAATGCAAACCCACATCTTAGCATCTTGATACTTCACATACTGTTCAAACCGATCTTTCCATGCAACGAAATCGGTACCCTTAAGCATTTTTGGAGCTTTAGTTGCTGAACCGGCTTCAACCTCCATTTTGACCAGTTCTGTAATGTTTATTGAAGTCATTGTTGAGAGGAACACAACTTGAAAGACCAAGAAAGTATATATATATATATATATATATATATATATATTTTTTTTTTAATCAGTGACCAGATGGCGAAGTTATTATAACTTCGCCTATTGACAACTTCGCCTTAGCTTAACTTCGCTTGACTTCAACTTCGCTTGCTTCCTAACTTCGCTTAAACTTAACTTCGCTTGACTTCAACTTCGCTTGCTTCAGAACTTCGCTTAAACCTTATAAGTTCGCTTAAACCCTAAGAACGATGACGGCAACTTCGCTTGATGAACACAAGGTTTTTGCAGGTTTTAATTGGATGTATTGCGAGGTATGCGAAGGTGTATTGGGTTATATTTGATGGTGGGATATGGGCAAGACACAAAAACTAGGTATTTCAACGTAAACTCGTTCCGCGAATAGTCGAACGGAACGATCTTACCACCCGTGTGATAATCCCGAACCACACAATCACGAGCAAATGCTTTGATACCAATTGTAGGTTCCCAGCCGGATCTTCACAGGAGTATCTCGTAACACAAGGGTGCGGAATCCCCGCGTAATACGATACGAGCGTAAGATATATAAAACGTTGAACCGATAAGCAAACACACGTTACAATACTAATAAACACACTTGTATTGCAACACTTCAACACGTGATATCAAAGATCACAAACAGTTCTCCAAAAAACATAAACAAACAAAGCCGAAGTGAGGAATATATAAGCCTCGACAACTTCGCCTAACAGACTAGGCGAAGTTGTCATAACTTCGCTTGCGAACAAGTTCGTCTACATCCCAGGCGAACTTGTGTGACACAATATCCAAAACCAACACAAACAATCTAACACGATAACAGACACATACAAAACACTAGATACTGAACTACTGACATTATGCACCAACAGAAGGACCTTACCGGGTAAAAGAAGTGTTATCGAAAGGTGCTTACAAGATAGAGAAACTAGATGGAACTGAAATACCAAGGACTTGGAATATTGCTCAACTCAAAAGATGTTACATGTAAAAGTAGTCTTTTTTTTTTGCCCGCGTGCCACTAATATCATGTAATAGGCCTACGAGCCATACTTTAGTTGAATAATCATTTGTTCCAAACTCATGTTTTGTTTACAAATTGAACTTAAATCCCTGGCCTGCGTGCCAGGAGTGATCCGCGCATCAAATATAAATTATTCCGGGACTGCGTGCCAGAAGTGATCCGCGCATCAAATAAAATTATTCATTGCCTGCGTGTCAAAGAAATCCATGGCCTGCGTGATAGAATGATCCGCGTGTCAAAGAAATTCTGGGCCTACGTGCCAAAGGAAACCCGCGAGTCACTAAAATTAAACTAATAATCCCAAGTAATCTTTTATTGATAAACAAGTAATCTTTTATTATGCGGGAGATTTCGTCTTCCGCAATAATGAAGCATCGGGACAAGAACCCTTAGGCAAGTTGGCTTCTACTTAGGAAGGACCTTACCGGGTAAAAGAAGTGTTATCGAAAGGTGCTTACAAGATAGAGAAACTAGATGGAACTGAAATACCAAGGACTTGGAATATTGCTCAACTCAAAAGATGTTACATGTAAAAGTAGTCTTTTTTTTTTGCCCGCGTGCCACTAATATCATGTAATAGGCCTACGAGCCATACTTTAGTTGAATAATCATTTGTTCCAAACTCATGTTTTGTTTACAAATTGAACTTAAATCCCTGGCCTGCGTGCCAGGAGTGATCCGCGCATCAAATATAAATTATTCCGGGACTGCGTGCCAGAAGTGATCCGCGCATCAAATAAAATTATTCATTGCCTGCGTGTCAAAGAAATCCATGGCCTGCGTGATAGAATGATCCGCGTGTCAAAGAAATTCTGGGCCTACGTGCCAAAGGAAACCCGCGATTCACTAAAATTAAACTAATAATCCCAAGTAATCTTTTATTGATAAACAAGTAATCTTTTATTATGCGGGAGATTTCGTCTTCCGCAATAATGAAGCATCGGGACAAGAACCCTTAGGCAAGTTGGCTTCTACTTAGGAAGGACCTTACCGGGTAAAAGAAGTGTTATCGAAAGGTGCTTACAAGTTAGAGAAACTAGATGGAACTGAAATACCAAGGACTTGGAATATTGCTCAACTCAAAAGATGTTACATGTAAAAGAAGTCTTTTTTTTTTGGCCTGCGTGACACTAATATCATGTAATAGGCCTACGAGCCATACCTTAGTTGAATAATCATTTGTTCCAAAGTCATGTTTTGTTTACAAATTGAACTTAAATCCCTGGCCTGCGTGCCAGGAGTGATCCGCGCATCAAATATAAATTATTCCGGGACTGCGTGCCAGAAGTGATCCGCGCATCAAATAAAATTATTCATGGCCTACGTGTCAAAGAAATCCATGGCCTGCGTGATAGAAGTGATCCGCGTGTCAAAGAAATTCTGGGCCTACGTGCCAAAGGAAACCCGCGAGTCACTAAAATTAAACTAATAATCCCAAGTAATCTTTTATTGATAAACAAGTAATCTTTTATTATGCGGGAGATTTCGTCTTCCGCAATAATGAAGCATCTGGACAAGAAACCTTAGGCAAGTTGGCTTCTACTTAGGAAGGACCTTACCAGGTAAAAGAAGTGTTATCGAAAGGTGCTTACAAGTTAGAGAAACTAGATGGAACTGAAATACCAAGGACTTGGAATATTGCTCAACTCAAAAGATGTTACATGTAAAAGTAGTCTTTTTTTTTTGCCCGCGTGCCACTAATATCATGTAATAGGCCTACGAGCCATACCTTAGTTGAATAATCATTTGTTCCAAAGTCATGTTTTGTTTACAAATTGAACTTAAATCCCTGGCCTGCGTGCCAGGAGTGATCCGCGCATCAAATATAAATTATTCCGGGACTGCGTGCCAGAAGTGATCCGCGCATCAAATAAAATTATTCATGGCCTGCGTGTCAAAGAAATCCATGGCCTGCGTGATAGAAGTGATCCATGTGTCAAAGAAATACTGGGCCTACGTGCCAAAGGAAACCCGCGAGTCACTAAAATTAAACTAATAATCCCAAGTAATCTTTTATTGATAAACAAGTAATCTTTTATTATGCGGGAGATTTCGTCTTCCGCAATAATGAAGCATCGGGACCAGAACCCTCAGGCAAGTTGGCTTCTACTTAGGAAGGACCTTACTGGGTAAAAGAAGTGTTTTCGAAAGGTGCTTACAAGTTAGAGAAACTAAATGGAACTGAAATACCAAGGACTTGGAATATTGCTCAACTCAAAAGATGTTACATGTAAAAGTAGTCATTTTTTTTGGCCTGCGTGACACTAATATCATGTAATAGGCCTACGAGCCATACCTTAGTTGAATAATCATTTGTTCCAAAGTCATGTTTTGTTTACAAATTGAACTTAAATCCCTGGCCTGCGTGCCAGGAGTGATCCGCGCATCAAATATAAATTATTCCGGGACTACGTGCCAGAAGTGATCCGCGCATCAAATAAAATTATTCATGGCCTGCGTGTCAAAGAAATCCATGGCCTGCGTGATAGAAGTGATCCGCGTGTCAAAGAAATTCTGGGCCTACGTGCCAAAGGAAACCCGCGAGTCACTAAAATTAAACTAATAATCCCAAGTAATCTTTTATTATGCGGGAGATTTCGTCTTCCGCAATAATGAAGCATCGGGACAAGAACCCTTAGGCAAGTTGGCTTCTACTTAGGAAGCACCTTACCGGGTAAAAGAAGTGTTATCGAAAGGTGCTTACAAGTTAGAGAAACTAGATGGAACTGAAATACCAATGACTTGGAATATTGCTCAACTCAAAAGATGTTACATGTAAAAGTAGTCTTTTTTTTTTGCCCGCGTGCCACTAATATCATGTAATAGGCCTACGAGCCATACCTTAGTTGAATAATCATTTGTTCCAAAGTCATGTTTTGTTTACAAATTGAACTTAAATCCCTGGCCTGCGTGCCAGGAGTGATCCGCGCATCAATTATAAATTATTCCGGGACTGCGTGCCAGAACTGATCCGCGCATCAAATAAAATTATTCATGGCCTGCGTGTCAAAGAAATCCATGGCCTGCGTGATAGAAGTGATCCGCGTGTCAAAGAAATTCTCGGCCTACGTGCCAAACGAAACCCGCGAGTCACTAAAATTAAACTAATAATCCCAAGTAATCTTTTATTGATAAACAAGTAATCTTTTATTATGCGGGAAATTTCGTCTTCCGCAATAATGAAGCATCGGGACAAGAACCCTCAGGCAAGTTGGCTTCTACTTAGGAAGGACCCTACCGGGTAAAAGAAGTGTTATCGAAAGGTGCTTACAAGTTAGAGAAACTAGATGGAACTGAAATACCAAGGACTTGGAATATTGCTCAACTCAAAAGATGTTACATGTAAAAGTAGTCTTTTTTTTTTGCCCGCGTGCCACTAATATCATGTAATAGGCCTACGAGCCATACCTTAGTTGAATAATCATTTGTTACAAACTCATGTTTTGTTTACAAATTGAACTTAAATCCCTGGCCTGCGTGCCAGGAGTGATCCGCGCATCAAATATAAATTATTCCGGGACTGCGTGCCAGAAGTGATCCGCGCATCAAATAAAATTATTCATGGCCTGCGTGTCAAAGAAATCCATGGTCTGCGTGATAGAATGATCCGCGTGTCAAAGAAATTCTGGGCCTACGTGCCAAAGGAAACCCGCGAGTCACTAAAATTAAACTAATAATCCCAAGTAATCTTTTATTGATAAACAAGTAATCTTTTATTATGCGGGAGATTTCGTCTTCCGCAATAATGAAGCATCGGGACAAGAACCCTTAGGCAAGTTGGCTTCTACTTAGGAAGGACCTTACCGGGTAAAAGAAGTGTTATCGAAAGGTGCTTACAAGTTAGAGAAACTAGATGGAACTGAAATACCAAGGACTTGGAATATTGCTCAACTCAAAAGATGTTACATGTAAAAGTAGTCTTTTTTTTTTGGCCTGCGTGACACTAATATCATGTAATAGGCCTACGAGCCATACCTTAGTTGAATAATCATTTGTTCCAAAGTCATGTTTTGTTTACAAATTGAACTTAAATCCCTGGCCTGCGTGCTAGGAGTGATCCGCGCATCAAATATAAATTATTCCGGGACTGCGTGCCAGAAGTGATCCGCGCATCAAATAAAATTATTCATGGCCTGCGTGTCAAAGAAATCCATGGCCTGCGTGATAGAAGTGATCCGCGTGTCAAAGAAATTCTGGGCCTACGTGCCAAAGGAAACCCGCGAGTCACTAAAATTAAACTAATAATCCCAAGTAATATTTTATTATGCGGGAGATTTCATCTTCCGCAATAATGAAGCATCGGGACAAGAACCCTTAGGCAAGTTGGCTTCTACTTAGGAAGGACCTTACCGGGTAAAAGAAGTGTTATCGAAAGGTGCTTACAAGTTAGAGAAACTAGATGGAACTGAAATACCAAGGACTTGGAATATTGCTCAACTCAAAAGATGTTACATGTAAAAGTAGTCTCTTTTTTTTGCCCGCGTGCCACTAATATCATGTAATAGGCCTACGAGCCATACCTTAGTTGAATAATCATTTGTTCCAAAGTCATGTTTTGTTTACAAATTGAACTTAAATCCCAGGCCTGCGTGCCAGGAGTGATCCGCGCATCAAATATAAATTATTCCGGGACTGCGTGCTAGAAGTGATCCGCGCATCAAATAAAATTATTCATGGCATGCGTGTCAAAGAAATCCATGGCCTGCGTGATAGAAGTGATCCGCGTGTCAAAGAAATTCTGGGCCTATGTGCCAAAGGAAACCCGCGAGTCACTAAAATTTAACTAATAATCCCAAGTAATCTTTTATTGATAAACAAGTAATCTTTTATTATGCGGGAGATTTCGTCTTCCGCAATAATGAAGCATCGGGACAAGAACCCTCAGGCAAGTTGGCTTCTACTTAGGAAGGACCTTACCGGGTAAAAGAAGTGTTATTGAAAGGTGCTTACAAGTTAGAGAAACTAGATGGAACTGAAATACCAAGGACTTGGAATATTGCTCAACTCAAAAGATGTTACATGTAAAAGTAGTCTTTTTTTTTTTTGCCTGCGTGACACTAATATCATGTAATAGGCCTACGAGCCATACCTTAGTTGAATAATCATTTGTTCCAAAGTCATGTTTTGTTTACAAATTGAACTTAAATCCCTGGCCTGCGTGCCAGGAGTGATCCGCGCATCAAATATAAATTATTCCGGGACTACGTGCCAGAAGTGATCCGCGCATCAAATAAAATTATTCATTACCTGCATGTCAAAGAAATCCATGGCCTGCGTGATAGAAGTGATCCGCGTGTCAAAGAAATTCTGGGCCTACGTGCCAAAGGAAACCCGCGAGTCACTAAAATTAAACTAATAATCCCAAGTAATCTTTTATTATGCGGGAGATTTCGTCTTCCACAATAATGAAGCATCGGGACAAGAAACCTTAGGCAAGTTGGCTTCTACTTAGGAAGGACCTTACCGGGTAAAAGAAGTGTTATCGAAAGGTGCTTACAAGTTAGAGAAACTAGATGGAACTGAAATACCAAGGACTTGGAATATTGCTCAACTCAAAAGATGTTACATGTAAAGTAGTCTTTTTTTTTTGCCCGCGTGCCACTAATATCATGTAATAGGCCTACGAGCCATACCTTAGTTGAATAATCATTTGTTCCAAAGTCATGTTTTGTTTACAAATTGAACTTAAATCCCTGGCCTGCGTGCTAGGAGTGATCCGCGCATCAAATATAAATTATTCCGGGACTGCGTGCCAGAAGTGATCCGCGCATCAAATAAAATTATTCATGGCCTGCGTGTCAAAGAAATCCATGGCCTGCGTGATAGAAGTGATCCGCGTGTCAAAGAAATTCTGGGCCTACGTGCCAAAGGAAACCCGCGAGTCACTAAAATTAAACTAATAATCCCAAGTAATATTTTATTATGCGGGAGATTTCATCTTCCGCAATAATGAAGCATCGGGACAAGAACCCTTAGGCAAGTTGGCTTCTACTTAGGAAGGACCTTACCGGGTAAAAGAAGTGTTATCGAAAGGTGCTTACAAGTTAGAGAAACTAGATGGAACTGAAATACCAAGGACTTGGAATATTGCTCAACTCAAAAGATGTTACATGTAAAAGTAGTCTCTTTTTTTTGCCCGCGTGCCACTAATATCATGTAATAGGCCTACGAGCCATACCTTAGTTGAATAATCATTTGTTCCAAAGTCATGTTTTGTTTACAAATTGAACTTAAATCCCAGGCCTGCGTGCCAGGAGTGATCCGCGCATCAAATATAAATTATTCCGGGACTGCGTGCTAGAAGTGATCCGCGCATCAAATAAAATTATTCATGGCATGCGTGTCAAAGAAATCCATGGCCTGCGTGATAGAAGTGATCCGCGTGTCAAAGAAATTCTGGGCCTATGTGCCAAAGGAAACCCGCGAGTCACTAAAATTTAACTAATAATCCCAAGTAATCTTTTATTGATAAACAAGTAATCTTTTATTATGCGGGAGATTTCGTCTTCCGCAATAATGAAGCATCGGGACAAGAACCCTCAGGCAAGTTGGCTTCTACTTAGGAAGGACCTTACCGGGTAAAAGAAGTGTTATTGAAAGGTGCTTACAAGTTAGAGAAACTAGATGGAACTGAAATACCAAGGACTTGGAATATTGCTCAACTCAAAAGATGTTACATGTAAAAGTAGTCTTTTTTTTTTTTGCCTGCGTGACACTAATATCATGTAATAGGCCTACGAGCCATACCTTAGTTGAATAATCATTTGTTCCAAAGTCATGTTTTGTTTACAAATTGAACTTAAATCCCTGGCCTGCGTGCCAGGAGTGATCCGCGCATCAAATATAAATTATTCCGGGACTACGTGCCAGAAGTGATCCGCGCATCAAATAAAATTATTCATTACCTGCGTGTCAAAGAAATCCATGGCCTGCGTGATAGAAGTGATCCGCGTGTCAAAGAAATTCTGGGCCTACGTGCCAAAGGAAACCCGCGAGTCACTAAAATTAAACTAATAATCCCAAGTAATCTTTTATTATGCGGGAGATTTCGTCTTCCACAATAATGAAGCATCGGGACAAGAAACCTTAGGCAAGTTGGCTTCTACTTAGGAAGGACCTTACCGGGTAAAAGAAGTGTTATCGAAAGGTGCTTACAAGTTAGAGAAACTAGATGGAACTGAAATACCAAGGACTTGGAATATTGCTCAACTCAAAAGATGTTACATGTAAAGTAGTCTTTTTTTTTTGCCCGCGTGCCACTAATATCATGTAATAGGCCTACGAGCCATACCTTAGTTGAATAATCATTTGTTCCAAAGTCATGTTTTGTTTACAAATTGAACTTAAATCCCTGGCCTGCGTGCTAGGAGTGATCCGCGCATCAAATATAAATTATTCCGGGACTGCGTGCCAGAAGTGATCCGCGCATCAAATAAAATTATTCATGGCCTGCGTGTCAAAGAAATCCATGGCCTGCGTGATAGAAGTGATCCGCGTGTCAAAGAAATTCTGGGCCTACGTGCCAAAGGAAACCCGCGAGTCACTAAAATTAAACTAATAATCCCAAGTAATATTTTATTATGCGGGAGATTTCATCTTCCGCAATAATGAAGCATCGGGACAAGAACCCTTAGGCAAGTTGGCTTCTACTTAGGAAGGACCTTACCGGGTAAAAGAAGTGTTATCGAAAGGTGCTTACAAGTTAGAGAAACTAGATGGAACTGAAATACCAAGGACTTGGAATATTGCTCAACTCAAAAGATGTTACATGTAAAAGTAGTCTCTTTTTTTTGCCCGCGTGCCACTAATATCATGTAATAGGCCTACGAGCCATACCTTAGTTGAATAATCATTTGTTCCAAAGTCATGTTTTGTTTACAAATTGAACTTAAATCCCAGGCCTGCGTGCCAGGAGTGATCCGCGCATCAAATATAAATTATTCCGGGACTGCGTGCTAGAAGTGATCCGCGCATCAAATAAAATTATTCATGGCATGCGTGTCAAAGAAATCCATGGCCTGCGTGATAGAAGTGATCCGCGTGTCAAAGAAATTCTGGGCCTATGTGCCAAAGGAAACCCGCGAGTCACTAAAATTTAACTAATAATCCCAAGTAATCTTTTATTGATAAACAAGTAATCTTTTATTATGCGGGAGATTTCGTCTTCCGCAATAATGAAGCATCGGGACAAGAACCCTCAGGCAAGTTGGCTTCTACTTAGGAAGGACCTTACCGGGTAAAAGAAGTGTTATTGAAAGGTGCTTACAAGTTAGAGAAACTAGATGGAACTGAAATACCAAGGACTTGGAATATTGCTCAACTCAAAAGATGTTACATGTAAAAGTAGTCTTTTTTTTTTTTGCCTGCGTGACACTAATATCATGTAATAGGCCTACGAGCCATACCTTAGTTGAATAATCATTTGTTCCAAAGTCATGTTTTGTTTACAAATTGAACTTAAATCCCTGGCCTGCGTGCCAGGAGTGATCCGCGCATCAAATATAAATTATTCCGGGACTACGTGCCAGAAGTGATCCGCGCATCAAATAAAATTATTCATTACCTGCGTGTCAAAGAAATCCATGGCCTGCGTGATAGAAGTGATCCGCGTGTCAAAGAAATTCTGGGCCTACGTGCCAAAGGAAACCCGCGAGTCACTAAAATTAAACTAATAATCCCAAGTAATCTTTTATTATGCGGGAGATTTCGTCTTCCACAATAATGAAGCATCGGGACAAGAAACCTTAGGCAAGTTGGCTTCTACTTAGGAAGGACCTTACCGGGTAAAAGAAGTGTTATCGAAAGGTGCTTACAAGTTAGAGAAACTAGATGGAACTGAAATACCAAGGACTTGGAATATTGCTCAACTCAAAAGATGTTACATGTAAAGTAGTCTTTTTTTTTTGCCCGCGTGCCACTAATATCATGTAATAGGCCTACGAGCCATACCTTAGTTGAATAATCATTTGTTCCAAAGTCATGTTTTGTTTACAAATTGAACTTAAATCCCTGGCCTGCGTGCTAGGAGTGATCCGCGCATCAAATATAAATTATTCCGGGACTGCGTGCCAGAAGTGATCCGCGCATCAAATAAAATTATTCATGGCCTGCGTGTCAAAGAAATCCATGGCCTGCGTGATAGAAGTGATCCGCGTGTCAAAGAAATTCTGGGCCTACGTGCCAAAGGAAACCCGCGAGTCACTAAAATTAAACTAATAATCCCAAGTAATATTTTATTATGCGGGAGATTTCATCTTCCGCAATAATGAAGCATCGGGACAAGAACCCTTAGGCAAGTTGGCTTCTACTTAGGAAGGACCTTACCGGGTAAAAGAAGTGTTATCGAAAGGTGCTTACAAGTTAGAGAAACTAGATGGAACTGAAATACCAAGGACTTGGAATATTGCTCAACTCAAAAGATGTTACATGTAAAAGTAGTCTCTTTTTTTTGCCCGCGTGCCACTAATATCATGTAATAGGCCTACGAGCCATACCTTAGTTGAATAATCATTTGTTCCAAAGTCATGTTTTGTTTACAAATTGAACTTAAATCCCAGGCCTGCGTGCCAGGAGTGATCCGCGCATCAAATATAAATTATTCCGGGACTGCGTGCTAGAAGTGATCCGCGCATCAAATAAAATTATTCATGGCATGCGTGTCAAAGAAATCCATGGCCTGCGTGATAGAAGTGATCCGCGTGTCAAAGAAATTCTCGGCCTACGTGCCAAAGGAAACCCGCGAGTCACTAAAATTAAACTAATAATCCCAAGTAATCTTTTATTATGCTAGAGATTTCGTCTTCCGCAATAATGAAGCATCGGGACAAGAACCCTTAGGCAAGTTGGCTTCTACTTAGGAAGGACCTTACCGGGTAAAAGAAGTGTTATCGAAAGGTGCTTACAAGTTAGAGAAACTAGATGGAACTGAAATACCAAGGACTTGGAATATTGCTCAACTCAAAAGATGTTACATGTAAAAGTAGTCTCTTTTTTTTGCCCGCGTGCCACTAATATCATGTAATAGGCCTACGAGCCATACCTTAGTTGAATAATCATTTGTTCCAAAGTCATGTTTTGTTTACAAATTGAACTTAAATCCCTGGCCTGCGTGCCAGGAGTGATCCGCGCATCAAATATAAATTATTCCGGGACTGTGTGCCAGAAGTGATCCGCGCATCAAATAAAATTATTCATGGCCTGCGTGTCAAAGAAATCCATGGCCTGCGTGATAGAAGTGATCCGCGTGTCAAAGAAATTCTCGGCCTACGTGCCAAAGGAAACCCGCGAGTCACTAAAATTAAACTAATAATCCCAAGTAATCTTTTATTGATAAACAAGTAATCTTTTATTATGCGGGAAATTTCGTCTTCCGCAATAATGAAGCATCGGGACAAGAACCCTTAGGCAAGTTGGCTTCTACTTAGGAAGGACCTTACCGGGTAAAAGAAGTGTTATCGAAAGGTGCTTACAAGTTAGAGAAACTAGATGGAACTGAAATACCAAGGACTTGGAATATTGCTCAACTCAAAAGATGTTACATGTAAAAGTAGTCTTTTTTCTTGGCCTGCGTGACACTAATATCATGTAATAGGCCTACGAGCCATACCTTAGTTGAATAATCATTTGTTCCAAAGTCATGTTTTGTTTACAAATTGAACTTAAATCCCTGGCCTGCGTGCCAGGAGTGATCCGCGCATCAAATATAAATTATTCCGGGACTGCGTGCCAGAAGTGATCCGCGCATCAAATAAAATTATTCATGGACTGCGTGTCAAAGAAATCCATGGCCTGCGTGATAGAAGTGATCCGCGTGTCAAAGAAATTCTGGGCCTACGTGCCAAAGGAAACCCGCGAGTCACTGAAATTAAACTAATAATCCCAAGTAATCTTTTATTGATAAGTAAGTAATCTTTTATTATGCGGGAGATTTCGTCTTCCGCAATAATGAAGCATCGGGACAAGAACCCTTTGGCAAGTTGGCTTCTACTTAGGAAGGACCTTATCGGGTAAAAGAAGTGTTATCGAAAGGTGCTTACAAGTTAGAGAAACTAGATGGAACTAAAATACCAAGGACTTGGAATATTGCTCAACTCAAAAGATGTTACATGTAAAAGTAGTCTTTTTTTTTTGGCCTGCGTGACACTAATCTCATGTAATAGGCCTACCAGCCATACCTTATTTGAATAATCATTTGTTCCAAAGTCATGTTTTGTTTACAAATTGAACTTAAATCCCTAGCCTGCGTGCCAGGAGTGATCCGCGCATCAAATATAAATTATCCCTGGACTGCGTGCCAGAAGTGATCCGTGCATCAAATTAAAATTATTCATGGCCTGCGTGTCAAAGAAATCCATGGCCTGCGTGATAGAAGTGATCCGCGTGTCAAAGAAATTCTGGGCCTACGTGCCAAAGGAAACCCGCGAGTCACTAAAATTAAACTAATAATCCCAAGTAATCTTTTATTGATAAACAAGAAAATCCTAATTTAACACTTATATTATCCATAAGACAGTGTAAAGGATAAAAACTTCTTGTATTAATTTCAAAGGAGATTACAAAAAATAGGATGATTACAAACATAGTTATATCTATTCTAAGGATCCTAAGCGGTTGCATCTTCTGGGCTTGGGTCTGAGCAGGATTGTCCGGCTTGGGAGAGGTTGGAGGATTGGATGGCGCATCTTCTGATGACTCATGCAAGTATTCTTTTAGGTGCTGATGCCATCCTCTGCTGAGGCAAATTCAGGAAGCATGGCCTGAAGAGGAAATGACAGATCGTTGTATTCTTTCATGCATTTGTTGTACTCCCTCCCAACATGTAGACCATGCAGTGGATTTTCCTCAGCAGACCGTTGCACCTGCATGTACTCTACACCTTCCTCAAAGCCAACCTTGCGTCCGGCTTGAGATGAGGTGTTGAGTAAGATAGCAAGGCTATCTGTCAATTCAGGCCCATTCTTGATATGGTCGATAACCTGTCAGACAATTCGATACATTTGTCAACAAAATGATAAAAGTAAGAGGGAAGAGATAAATGAAAGGAGGAAGAACATAACAGCGCAACACCTTCGGTCATCAACCATTGCCTCTCTTCCTCGGTCTTCTTGGCCCGTTTATCCAAATCCCTATACCCATCGGCCAGTTGCAAGTTATCTTCATGTAACTTGGCCGAGCGTTGCTCCAGCTTTTCATGAGCTTTCAGGAGAGCAACATGGGAAGCTTTGAAACCCTCTGCCCTTTTATCCTTCTCTCCTCGGCCTGCTCCTTCCGCTTAAGAGCCTCCTATTCATAAGCCTGAATCATGTTACCCTGTGTGGTAACTTGAGTTTCTAATGCAGTGTTGGCTTCAAGGGCTTTAGCTAGGTCGACCTCTTTGCGCTTCGTCTCGTCATGGGAGGCGGAAAGAAGATCATTTTGATTTTTACAAACCTCCTCCCATGAACGATCAAAGGCAGCTTGACGATCTTTTTTCTGCCTGGAGAGCAATTTCTACATCCTTCAGCTTCCACTGAGCAGTGTTAGCTTTAAGGCGCTGCTCATCAGCATTCTTCTTAGCCTCCTCTGTTGACTGGGACATCTCACCCACTTCTCCCCCCATGGAGAGCCATTCTCGCAAAATCTCTTGCCCGTTGGCCACGGTGTTAGCCAAGACAAGGTTAAAGTTGCGGGCCAGATCATGGCGGGGGCGACACGCTGGAAAGCGCGTTCAGCAGGAGCAATGCTGCAGCTCACAAGCTCAGCACAGACATCTTGGTCTGTGAACCGAGATCCCTGCGTCAAAGTCCAGTGCGGGCTCCGTAATAATCAGCGTTGGAGAATTGGGAGTGGGAAGCCTCCCCACCACCTGCTTAACGTGGCGGCGAGGAAATGGAAAAATGAGGATGGGACGGCAGAGGAGGAGATGGTGAGCGGTGCATAGTCTTTTGTGATTTCGGACCCTCAGGGTCTCTAGTCGGTTCCTTCCCTTTTGAACCAGACCCGTCATCGGGTTGCTGGAGGATATGGCAGTTTCTCCGTTAATACACCTTGATCAGATATATCAATAGTTTCTCCAATGAAATGAATAATAATGTTAGCTAAAACACAAAATGAAAATACAACTATCCTTAATTTCAATAAACTTACGAGCAGAAGCCTGCATTAGTTCCTTCACATGGTCCGCAAGGCGGACCTTTTCGGGCCAGACGCTCTTCTTCTTCTTGGCGGGCTCTTCCTCGGCATCCACGTGGCTGGGCTTCGCGTCACTTTCCTTGGAAGCCCGATGATTTCTTTTCTTCTCTAGATCTTCCAAAGCACGCATAACAACCGAGGTTTCAAGCGCATCGTTAGAATAATATTCTTTGTGAGGTGATGGTTCGTCACTGGAGGACAGAAGTACAATCACCCCGTCTTAAGTTAAAACATTTAATGGGTGTGGGTTCAATTAAAATGCACCTAGCTGGAATATCGCCTCAGAAACCATTGGCTCCGCACACACCGTCTTAGGAAAGTAGAAATGGTCATATGTCTTGTCTAGAAAGGGCAATGATTTCGCATCGCGGATGCGCTTTTGCAGGCATCCAACAGTTTTATCCGACAGGACGTCAAACTTCGACCCCTCACCCATGCAAAACAAAAATAAATAAAAATATGAATACAACAAAGAAAATGGAAATAACTTACTTTCGTCCGCATTCTGGAAGAATGGTTCCGGGTCCGGATATGGCCACAAGCGGCTTATACCAGCCCACACGAGGGCTTCCTCAGGTATCGCCCGCATTGGTGTACGCTTCCGGATCAACGTCATGAACCACTCCTGGTCCTCGAAACGCGCAACTTTCTTATCCAGAAGTTTTTTGTTGGTAGGAAAATGAACCATCATGATCGGAATCACCTCTTCCTGCATCCAAAAAAATTTGGTCCTCCAATCATGGGCATTGCATGGTGTCTCAGTGCCTATTACCCTCTTGGCCACTGTGGCACAATTAAACCATCCACCACGGCCATGCATCTTGTATAAGACGCAAAACTTCTCAGTGGTGGGGACAATGTAATTCGCCACAGGTGAACTCGTAATATCGAATTCGCAGTAGGACGAAGGGATGAACCTGGGTTAGATGAATCCCATGACCGGTCAAGATCTTGCATAGGAACTTGGTTATCGGAAACCGAAGATTCCCGGAAGAGAAGAACTCTGAATACACAGCCATTTTACCGGACGGAGGCTTGTCGGCGGTAGCACCTGCAGCGGGGAACTCCGGTTCCCATTCCGGTGCTATCTAATATGTGGCAATGAGTTTTTCAAACTCAGATTGCTTCCATTTTATCTCAACCGTCTCTAATGACGGTGAGGACGAAGCTTTCTTGTCACCAGCCATTATGATAGGAGAAAAGGAGAAACAATGAGCAATGATGAACGGAAAAATATAGATCTGCTTTAAGTAAGAAAAAGGGAGAAGATGAAGATTCAAAGGAGAAACATTCGTTACTTTTCAAATCCGAAATCTGATCCGTTTATTTTCTTTTGCCTCATTTATTACTCGAGCGACCGTTACTAAATAAAATCCCGCCCTCGTTTAAGGATATATATATTTCGTTTAATTATTTATTAATAATAACTATGAACAATATGCTAATAGTTATTAAATATATATACATATGTATAATAGTTATTAAAAGTTTATAAGGGTTTTTGTAATGAATACTTAAAAAGATTTTGTTTAATTAGAATACGAAAATTAAGGTATATAATATTATTTTGGCTAAGTAATTTATAAACGAATTACTTTTTATGTATATGGTTATCGCTTTAATAATATAAGTACGAATATTTTATAAACAATTATATTTTATACAATAGTAATCTTTATTAATCATAAACTTTAAATAAAAACGCTATACTCTCTGTACCCGTTCATATCTCGTTTCTCTCATAGTCCAATTGTTAATTTGTAGTATTTTCCCGATATTACACTTGTTAGGATTTGACCTTGCTACCTCTCGAGCGTGACACTTATTCTCCTACAAAGCTTAACGTATTTATTCATTTGCTTATTCTTTAGGTGAGTTTACATACCCCCTTTTTCCCATCTTTTATATTTTGGGGGTGGCATGTATACCCTATTTAAATTACTCATTTTTATTTCCACATTTATTCAAAAACACAATTCAATATATGTTTATGTGTGTTTATTGCATGCTCTATGATAATGTTCTATGTGCTTAATTGTTTATTTTATGCTTGGTATTGGTATTTCATCCTCATCTAGTACGATCATACATTTACCCAAGTACTTTGATTTCGTATCAATAAGAACGGGTCCACATCTATTTAGTTATTTACATTTTCATAAGAATTGTAATACTCATCCTTTACATATGAATTGTGATTATATATATATATATATATATATATATATATATATATATATATATATATATATCAACTAAAACTTATGTACTCTCACCAACAATCGTGTTGACAAACTTTATTTTTATAAATGTTATAGGTACAAGTAATTTACAATGTTCAAGATCGAAGAAATTAGTTTTACCTTAGGATATTATTCAAAATACAAAACATGATGTAATTGTTGTTTATTATTGAATTTGTGTACTTGTTAATGTTAATGAAATTAAATAATTATTGTCGCTTTATTAGTGTCTTTTGAGCTACTGTCCAATCAATACGTTACGCCCCAACATGTTCCGCCTTTGGTCGGGGTGTGACACGTCACGTCAACTATTCGGTGCCTGCAAGCTGTCACATCGTCATTTTTTATGATTATCCTCACAAACACAAAATATCTCCACCTAACACAAAAATTTAAAACATCCCCAAAATATATCTTAAGTCCAAAAATTTCACCCGCATAAAACTTCAGGCGGAAGAAACAATGGACTAGGGGGACTTATAGAGGTAGGGTAGCAAAAAGACACAAATACTCACAAAGACTACCCGCGGATGGTGGATGACTTCCTCAAATATAACCCACGGAACATTCTAATCACCCGCATAAGTTAAGTCAGAGGAAGGACTTGAATAAGATCCAGAGACTATCTGCGGAGTAATCCAGACGTCCTCAGAAGTTATCCGCATGGTACTATTCCCACCCACGAAGGTGACTAGAGGGTGACGTCAGAGGGACAACTGTAATTAACTAACTTTCTTCTAAAAGATTTACCAAGATCTTTCCTTGGGAAGTGTGACATTTGTCATTTGTCATTTTCGGTTCGATTTGTATTCGTAATTGTATTGTAAACACAACCCATTTTGCTTTCCAGATCCTTTGATATTAATAAATAGTGTATTTTATGTTACAATCATGTTCCAAACTTTGTCGCTTTTTAAGGCCGTTAACGGTGTTCAAAACGCTTATTCCATGCTTAAAACGAACTTCAAGTACCAAAGTTGCCAAAAAATAATCCCATAAATATTTTTACCAACTATAATTTCAAGATTTCTTTTAAATATTTTAATTATTTTATTTTAATTAATGGTTTTACTTTAATTCAAAAGCAACCAATGGACATTTTTGCATGAGATTCTATTGGCGGAGTCTTGTCACCCTCTCAAGCCTTACTCTACACTCTTAGCCTGTAAATACAAGTGTATTTCACTCATTTTAATCTTGCTCATTCACTTCTTTTCTCTCCCAAACAAAGATTATATCTCCATCTCTTCAAGGTTTCTTAATAACAAGAACCATTCTTTAATTTTTGTTTTGTTACTTAAGCTTGTAGTACAACATATATATAATAATTATATAACTTGTTTATGGATACAAACCATGTTTAACTTCTGCTCATTTTAAGTTTGTTTATCATTTTTATAAGTTCCATGGTTATGGGTTTGAAGAGAGTAGCCTCGGTTTAACTGTAAATAGCTCTAAACCGTAAACCGACCTTTGTTTACTAGTTTTTGTTAAATAATTGTTTAAACATGCTTTATGTTAGAGTTAAATTTCTAAAATTATTTTTATGAGTTCTATGGATATGGGTTTGTAGAATCTAACCTCGGTCTTAACCCGAAACTAGATCCGAACCGAAAACCAAACTTTCGTTTAAAGACTTTATTGTTAATTTTTTTACATGTAAAACTTTATGTATCACCATTTATACATTATTATGCAAGTTCTTTGATATTTGGGCATGTGGAAACCATCTATGAAGTTATTGTGAGACGGAAACCGAACCGAACCAAACCAAACCAAACCAATTTTCACTCGCTTAAGACACACAAGTGTGTTTTTAGGTATCAAGACTTGTATATTTCTTTAAAAATACTTTACAAACTGATTTTAAATGTTTTACTAAAATACTTGGAATGTTTAATCCCACTTCATTCTATAACAAAGTGGGACCGACAAAACCGAACACTCGTTTAACGTACGTTGTTAGTTATAAAACAATATAACAACATACTTGGTTAAGTATTACTAGGTTTATTTAGTTATATCATAGCATTTATAATTTTGGAAGGTTGACTTTGGGTTTGACCACTTGTCAAGATCCGAACCAACAACCCGAACACTCATTAATACCCATTTTAGTATCTTATTTTAAAGAGACTTGCATTCTTGCATTTTTACTCACCTTATTACTTAACATAGGTTGAGTAAATATTAAGGTTAGATACTTTAACTCGGTTTCGAGCAAACTTATATTTTAAAAGGACTATTGTTATAATTTCTTAAATAGTTACATTTTGAACTTTAATTGTTTACATTTCTCAACAATTATTTTATTTAAAGATTTTCAAGACAACCTCTCTAATTCAGAGTCTTTTTTTTTTTTGTCTAGGCTTTACTCGTTAAACTCTTCATTCCGGTTAACCACCAAATTTCCAATCTTTCAAGTTTATTACTTGAATGTGAGTACTTTCATACCCTGTTTTCCATCTTTCGTTTTGGGGGTGACATTGCATACTTATTTAAATTAAATACTTTATACTTGATTCTTAAACCACAAACATTATTGTATACTTACTTAAATATATGCTCGATTTGGTTTCTATGTTTACACGCTTATATGCTAATGTGTTACCGCTTTTGGAGGGTTGATTTATAAATCCGTGAACTATCTGGTATTCTCTTATAGCACGGTGTCATTAATGTATTCTTATTAACAATGTCATATAAAATCCGAATCTATTTGGTATTCTCTTATAGACGGTGCCGCTAATGTATTCTTATTAGCGACCTCATTTTTATCCAAATTATTGCTCTTATTTATTGTTTCGTATACAAGTTGTGGAATTTTTTATTACATACATATTTGTCCAAAATTATGAATTGCTCACCAACCTTTGTGTTGATAAACTTTATTTTATGCAATGTTACAGGTTTGTATTTAGGTTGATTCGAGATCATGAAGAAAATGTTGTCAAGATCTCTAGGATATTAGCAAAACGAGCAACATTTGATTTGCCATATTTTGTTATGATTATCTTATGAACAAGTATGTTATGTGACATTCTGATGTTATGAAATTAAATGAGTTTGTTAAATATTGTCGCTTTAAATAGTGCCATGCGCTTATGGGCAATTCGTCGCATCCCCGCATGTTCTGCCGCCTTTGGTCGGGGTGTGACAGATTGGTATCAAAGCCATGACAATAGGATAGGTGGTTAGACGTACGACCTAGGATGGTTATGCTTTAGGGTCCTATACGTGCGCTTATACGTGTTTACTCTATTTGATTGTTCATTTCACATGTTTATCTATAAACTTGTTTAAAATTCACCAATATCATAAATGTTCACATACACACACTTTCATAGTATTCCAGGTATCCTTACCTTAAATGCAAAAAGTAGATTTTCATTGTGTTTTATGGATTACAGGTTTAACTTGGATCCCGTTGTTTAAAATCCCTTAAAGGTTTCATTTATATTGGGTTTGTAGCCATCATAGGAAACGAGACATTATGAAACGACCATTTGACAAAAAGATTCCAAGAATTGAAGGTGATTTACCTACCTGGGATGGTTGATTTGTAGTGCTCGTTTTCTAGGCCAACGAACCGTGTTATACGAGTCAATACATTGAGTAGTCGAATGCGAGCGTTCCAATCGCCATCCAAATTTTGGTGTTGAAAAAACGAGAGTCACGGTGGTTCGTGGACAAGTTTTTAACATATTTGTATCTCCGTTTTATTATGTGTTACTATCGTTATTTGAGTCGAAAACAAGAAAAAGACGCGGTGGTACGTGCACATGTTTAGACTCCAACGTGATGTTTTATAAAAAAACAAATTAGTGTCGGAATATCAAATCATGGTGGTTCATGTACAATTTTCCGATTCTACAAATCTCAAATTTTCAAGCTTTAACCTCTCAAAATTCATTTACGTTTTTATTTTGGATTGTTATTTACATACAAAGTTTTATATTTTATTTAACACTAACATCTTCTCCGCACTAACACTAGGATTCACAATAAAAAAAATGAAGTTTTATTCTTTTTTTAATACACCCTCATATTCATTTCTTTTTACCTCAAACTTATTTCATTTCTTTATAGATTTTTAGCATGCCTCCGATATGCACCATACCCACCAAACCAACCCCAACAACCCCGAGCTTTCTTTAATTGTGGCGATCCCAACCATTTCCACAACAATTGCCCTCGCCTAGACTATGCCAACCAATCCCAAACCATGACCGTAACCTAGTATCAAACCCAAGCCTACCAAGTCCAAACTTACCAACCCCAACTTCCCCAACTCAATGCACCACTCATCCAACCCATCCAAGCCATCCAACAACCACCTCCTCCTCCCCCGCAAGTACCTCAAGGAAACCCCGGTAATCAAGGGCAAGCTTTTATGATGAATGCTAATCAAGCTCAAGTGGCAAACGATGTTGTGAAAAGTATGTTTCTAGTGAACCATCTTTTGGCTTCTATTTGCTTTGATACTGGTGCCGATAGAAGTTTTATTTCTTTGAAATTTTAGTCGAAACTTGCTATGCCTCGAACCAAGCTTTCCCATCCGTTTTCTGTTGAAGTCGCTAATGGAAATTCCATTACCATCAATTCTGTCGTCCGCAATTGTTCTCTCATTCTTTCTAAGCATAAATTCTCCATCGATCTCATTCCGATGCAAATAGGAAGTTCCGATGTCATAGTAGGCATGGATTGGTTATCCTTGTATCGTGTCGAGGTCGTTTGCTTTGATAAATTAATTTGCATTCCGCTCATCAACGGTAAAATTCTTAAAGTCTTCGGCAACACAACATCTAGAAGGCTTAATCTTATGTCGTACTCTCAATCGCAAAAATACTTAAGCCAAAACTATGTTCAGTTCCTAACTCTTGCGGTGGTAAAAGACAAAAAAGGAAAAGAAAATCCAAGATATTTCTATTGTTTGTGATTTCGTTGACGTTTTTCCTGATAATGTCACCGGTCTTCCACCCGTTCGTCCGATTGAATTTCAAATCGATATTGTGCCTGTTGCAATGCCTTTAGCCAAGGCTCCATATCGTTTAGCCCCGTTGGAAATGCAAGAATTGTCAAACCAACTCGAAGAACTTTCCGATAAAGGTTTCATTCGTCCAAGCTCTTCCCATTGGGCGCTCCCGTTCTCTTCGTGAAAAAGAAGGATGGTTTGTTTCATGTGTGCATAAATTAACGAGAGCTTAACAAAATCACTATTAAAAATCGTTATCCCTTGCCACGAATCGACGATCTCTTCGACCAACTTCAAGGCGCAGCGTGTTTCTCAAAAATCGATCTTCGATCGGGTTATCATCAATTGCGTGTTATCAAAGAAGATATTCCTAAAACCTCTTTCCGTACCCGATATAGACATTTCGAATTTTTTTCAAGTCCCCGATTTCAGCTGGATCTTGCACAAATCATGTCATAACTCACACAAATAAATGTGGCGACAAGGGAGTTAATGACGGGTTGCTATATTTAGAAAGATTAATGTTTATTAAAGGCGGAATCAATAATAAACAAGGTAGTTGCTATCAATATTCATATGTAACTAACACACACACAAGATTCACTCAAAAGATTTCCATTCATACGAAGATCATCATACAAAATGGATAATCGATTTAGGGTTTCTTGTAGGAACACGGCAGTGGCTCAATAAATATTCTCACATAGTATCGTATTTAGCCACCTATTTTTCCGTGTTGTGTCTCTTTGTTCTCAGGTGTGACCTAATTATTCCTTTTATAGGCCTGACACCTTTGGACAGCTGTTATTTTTTCTAGAAACCCTAAATGCTAAAACATATTCAAATTACATATTCAGAAATAATCCTAAGTGTAAAACAAGTCTTCCAGGTAGGCTCTGCATCAATTTTGTCTTTCCGAGTATGCTCTGCCATCCTTCATAACTTGGTAACATAGACGTGTGCTCGGAATCAGATTCCAGGTAGACTTTTCTTGAAGAGTATTTTACCAAGTAAAATACTCACCGGGTAGACTTCAATCTTCTTGACTTTGCCCGACTTTGCCCGACAAACCCTTACGAGCAACCTTGTTCTTCAATGGTCCATTCAACCCTTTGCTAGTGAATAGCTTATTAGCAAAGTGTGCTTGGTAGCACTGTTCCTTACTTGAGTTGAACCTTGCCCGATGATTCTTAAGATATTCCATCAAGATATTAAGCAAACTTGGACCATACTTATTAATGAATACCTTGCACGGTCTTCCAATCACTTGGCTTCATGAGCTTGGTTAGCCAAAAGCTTACTCAGGAGTGAACTTTACTTGGCTATGAAGAACAGACTTGCTTGGTAAAGTGATCCTTGCCCGGATAAGCATAAACTAGTGAACCATGCCCGGTAATACACTAATTTGCAAACTCTGCCCGGATATCCACTAAAGAAGACTTCAAGAAGATAACCCTGCCAGATAGACAAAATATCGTACCCGGCTAAGTAAAAGCCTGCTCGAAAGTCTAAGGTGTGCCCGATTCCATACTTAGTCATTTCTGAGGAGGTTGAAAAGATTCCAATCTTCCATCTGATCAGTTTTGGGTCAAATCTTGACTCAACAATCTCCCCCTAGATTGGAACACCTCAGCTGTCCCAAAACACATCTATAGTTACTTACACAGGATTAAAAATACACATCAAATTCAAAATCAAAGTTACATATTCAAATGACATAAACAAATTACATATTAAAAATTTGTCAAAAGACATTACAAAATAAAGCCTATTCTATGAGTCTTGTCTCTTCTTTTCATTGTAGGCAGCTTGTCTTCTGTCAACTATTACTGATGCAGCTCTTAGCTTAAAAATATCAAGGATTCGGTAAGGAGTGTGACTTTCTGGAATAACCAAATCCCTTATATCCATCAGATCTTCATCATGCAGGTAAGTCTAGTCTTCATCTGTTTTGATTATCCCTAGTACCTTTCCATCAGAGTTTCTTAGCACATACTGGTCAACATCTTCTTTATAATCAATCTTAGTAATGATGCCATTCTTTTGAATAGTGTAGTTGGGGCGTGTCATTTTTCTTTGAAGACTGATGCATGTATTCATATTTGACAAAGGATTTCTATCTCTGACATTTATCTTGTAGTTCATTTCATCAATGTCCATCCTTCTTAACTTTGTAGTTCTCTTAGATATGTGAAATTGAACAGTTTTCCAGTTTCTGTTTTCTTTTAGGAATGGGAAACCTTTATCAACTTCTTCACTTAAGTACTTGGATAGATCATTCTGTTCTCTTCCAGCCCTCCTGCTTCTGTTTCTGTAATCATACAAACTGAGATCTACCATCCTCTCTAGTTGTTCATGAGTGTATTCATGAAAATCACTCCTCACAACAATGTCTCTCAGTTGCCTACTTTCCATAATTACTTTTCAGTAACATAATCATAGTAGAGTTGTCTTGGCAGATCCACATCTGATTGTGGTCTTTCTGTTCTTTGGGATCCACTCCTACTTGATTCACCTATTCCACTTCTTCCACCTTGTTGATATCTTCTTGAAATTGGCGGCCTGAAAGGAATAGACTTCTTGGGTTTTCTAGGCTCCAAGTTGAAAGTTTTAATGTAGATTGATTCTACCATTTCAGGTGGAATATGAATAAGTTCATCAACATTGTGTCCTGCCTCTTTCCATAGAATTTTTATCATTTTTTGTATTCCAGGATTGTTTGACAATCCTACAGGCATAAATACCCCATCAACAAAGCTTCCAGGGTTATCACTTTCCCATAGAGCCTTTTCCCAGTCAGCCTTTTGCATGTAGAAAAGTTCTTTCAAGTCTTGCTTTTCTAAGGCATTAAATGAAGCTTCATTCATTCCCCTTTGATTAATCATTATGTCCCTTATAATATTGATCATCTCTTCATTCTCCCAAGGAACAATTAGTTCATATTCAGGTTCAGGCTTAACTTCTTGAGGGGTTGGGGTTTCAACCGGTCTGACTTGTTCTTTTAACTGTTCCCTCAAGGTTTGAATTCTTTTTTTCTTTGTTTGAGGTTCATCAGTTGGTTCAGACTGCTTGGATGAGCTCTCAGTTTGTACCCTCTTCAATTTTTCCTTTCTTTTAAGTTTATTCTACTGGTCCAATACTGATTCTCTTGATAAGTTCCCAACTATCTCAGGCTTTACCCCTTTCTCCACCAGGTATCCACACATACCTCCAAACTTCTTTTTCAAAGTTTCCATCTTTTCAATCTTTTCATTTTCTTTTACACATTTTTCTATCACTTTCTCTCTTTCACTATTGTAGAGATCTTGAAGCTTTTCATGATTGAAGTGGCTCAAATCTTTTTCAGAATATCCATGCCTCCTTAGATAGTCTCTGTGTTTCTGAGCATCTCTATTCTTTTTGTTGCATGGCTCTTTTGATCTTTTCATTTTCTTCTTCAAGTCTCTTATTCAGTTCATCATCATTCATATGAGCAATGCTTTCAAATTTCACACCAAGTGCCTTCAGCTTCTTAATCAAAGGATTGTTCATTTTGGCATTCAGCAAACTCTGCTCAATGTTATCCCTTTGTTTATCAGTCATTGTCACATTTGGGAATTCAACATTGGCAGTCTTGGCACTTTTTCTTTGATCATCATTGTCATCATTATCATCAGATTCATCAGACTCATCCTCTTATTCAGTTGATTCATCAACTGCATCAATCTTGGGTTCATCTGAAGGTGGATGTTCTGGGTTTGGTTCACTCATAACAGGAACATCAGGAACACCTTGAACCTTTTCTCCTGGTTGCAAGGTTTGCAGTGGGACTGCCCTGATTGGACTATCTTCATCATCAGGAGTTTCAACATAACATTTATTCTTCTCATCCCATTTTCCTCTCTTCTTAGGTCTTTGATGTTCAGACTGTTCAGGTGCCCTTTTTCTTGAGTATTTCTTTCCATACTTGGGATCATCCACATACTCCCATTCATCTGGGTTCTGTCTAGTGTCATCTTTAATCTGTTGAGCTCATTTCTTTGCAGCCATTGAGGCAATGGCTCACCAATCTCCTCTTCATTCATCATTTCAGTATTCAGATTGGTAGGTTTAGCAGTTTCATTTGAACTCTTTTCAGGTTGACTTTGGGTTTGAAACATGCTAACCACCATGGCTAACGAATTGTCTACTTCCTCATCTCTCTTCAAATTAATTAGAGCTTCAATCACATCTTGATCATCCACTTCTTCATTAATTACTTTTGCAAGATTGGCTTGGTTGATCAAGGTTTCCTGCTCTGCCAGCTCCTCTGGAGTCAAGGTTTGGGCCAAAATTCCCTCTACATTGTCTCTCTCAATATATTATCCTGTTCTCTTTTGGCAGCAGCAGCTTCAGCATCATCTCTAAACAAGATATATTTCTCTGGATAAGCCTTAACAGGCTCTTTTTCAGTTACTTTAGCCTTTCCCTTACTCAATCTTCTCTGGATCTCTTCTTCAGTTTAAGGCTCAACTTCATCAATATCTCTATCCAGTTTTTCCATCTCTTCATCATACTCTACAGTCTTGGAGGTTTCTGTTTGTTCAGTTTCTGGTTCAGTGAGTATCAAATCCTCAGTAGCAGCATCTTCTTCATTCATTACATCAGTTTGAATGTCAGTTAGATTATCAGTAGCCACATCAGTCAAGACATTAGTATCTTCAACATTTATCTTTTCAATATCATTTCCAGTCTCTTCTTCATTTCTCATTTCTTCCTCCTCCTCACTCCATACCACATTTAGAACTTCATCATTCACATCATAATTTTGTTCTCCAACATCTGATTTATCACCTTCATAATCAACATCCTCTAATCTCCTTTCATCACTTTCCTCACCATCATCATATGCATTCAGAATAAATTTCAAACTATCTACATTCTCAACATTTACCACAGAATCAGTTGGCATCTCTTCATTCTCCCCCTGTTTTGGGGCAGCTGAAGTCTTCTCAACCTCCTGCTCCAGGGCTCGAATTCTCAATTTGCACGTACCAACTAATCTAACAACATTACATTTTCATTGGTAACCTCCTCATTTCTTCTCTTCAACTCATCATTTTCAACCATTAAATCCAAATTTCGTTTGAATATAGCTGTTTCTGTCTGCGGGGTTGTGGGTGGTGATGTAGAAAAAGGTTCATATTCAGGTTGTTCTTGTGTTGTGGTTTGGGTTTGAATAATGGGTTGGGGTGGTGATTGTGTATGAGGTGGGCTTGAAATAAATGGATAAGTGTGAATTTGGCTAGTGGTTGGTGGTGTTTGTGGTGTTGGGGATAAATGAGTTGATGTTTTAGGCTGGCTCAACGTTAAGGTTTGAGGTGGGGATTGAGTAGATTGGTGTGGTGGAGTTTGTGGTGGTGATGGTATAATGGGTTGGTCAATGTGTAATGGTGATTGTGGTGGTGTTGGAATAGGTAGGTCAGTTGGTAATGGATGGTGTGATAGGGTTTGTGGTGGTTGTTCAAGTTTATGAATTTGCTCCCCCTGATCCGGTGCAACATCATCCATGGCTACTCCAGCCCCTCCTTCATCTCCATTATGATCATCATCTCCATCTTCAGAACTATCTTCATCACTCTCATCATTATCTTCTCCTCCTTCCTCCTCTGAGCTTAACTCAGGCACCGGCATAATCTCCAAATCATGGTTCAACAACCATGGTAATATTTCATATGGAATGTTGGGATTGTATCTGTTTGCCCTTCCTGGATTTGCAATTCTTCTACACGTGTCTGGATTCTGCACCTGATGTGTCATTCCAATTGTGGGCAGATCCTGTAATTCCCTGTTAAAGATGATATGTAGGAATCTAGGGTATTGAAAGAATCTATCCTCTTCTACCTTCTTTAAATTTCCAACCATGTCATCAAATATCATCTTAGAAAAATTGAAAGGCAGATCATATATAATACCAACAGTGGCATTTTCTAAACACAACTCATCAGAGTCCATGATCCTTTTCATGGAGAAAACCCCTGTATCACATGGTGAATCAAGAACCTATACAACATTGGGAACATCCCCTATTGAAATTGTCCATCATGGACAGTTCCCTGATACCCCATTGTCTGCTCAAAGATCCTCATCAAATGATTAGTATTGAAATTAATATGGTTATGGTCATCATCACGTAACTGCAGACATCTTCTTATAATTCCTTCTGTAACATGATTCCCATGGCTCGCAACAGTTGCTTCAATTCTTTTCCCATGTATGTCATCCACAAGTCTTGCAGAACGCAAGAAATCTAGGGAATGATTTCTGTAGATGATTGGGCATTCTGTGAAAGAAAATCGCACATTGGATCTAGCCATCCAAGAAATCATCCTCTCCACTGGCTCATTGTTGGGAGTGACCTCCAACAGTGCGCACATATTGTGCTTTGGTTCAAAGGCATACTTAGGTTGAACTTCTTCTTCTTCTGCCATATCTGAACAACACAATCAAACATATTCAAAGTGAAATTAGTATAAAATTTCATTACTTTAAGCAATTTCAAGTTATAAATTTGTAGAAGAAAGAGAGAAATTTTATTAAGAACCTGATCTTCGACAAATTAATAACCTAAACACAAAAAACAGAGTATTAGTAATCAAGTACATAATTGAAGCCCATTATAGTCTAATCGTTATCGGAAAACACATTATTATTGCTTACCGAGTCGGAATTAGGGGGCTTATTAAAATTAGGGTTTGTATTAGAGACGAATATGATAAGTCGGTTTGGGTTTCTTTGAGAATAAGCAGTTGCAGTGGAAGGAGAGAGAGAGGGAAAATAATGTTGAAAATATCCCTAACTCCCCCTTTTATACCTTTTGAAAGTGGGTTATAAATGCATTTTTTCGTGTAGTGAATTATTAGCTGTCAAACATAATAATCTTATCCAATTTAAAACCTTACCTGATAAAATTAAAAGGTTAAACTTTGCTCGGAAAATTTTCATTATTAATTGACAAAGTTTACCCGGCATCTTCCACTTACAAATCATGCTTGATCAAATTAAGTAATTTAAAGTCAAGATGTAATGAAGAAATCTTACCCTGAATACCAGATTTCTTAAGAACTAAATCAAAAAATAGATAATCAAGTATAAAATCATCAAATAAGTAATCTTGCTAGGAATCAATTAAGATACCCATATAAATTTCTCAATTTTAATTTAAAATGTTTGATCTAGCATAAACCCTATCAGAATCAGAAACATATTCAATCAAGCATACTTTGATGTACAGTGTGCCCGAGCAACCTTCCTAGTATGTAGTGTGCCCGAACAACCTTCTCAACAAAGTATACCCGAATAAATTTTCATAGAGTATAAAGTATGCCCGAAAAGATATCAAGCAGACAGTTTACTCGGAAAGTCAGATTTTGAAATTACCAAGTAAATTGAGGTAACAATAGGGTACCCGGAATATAAAGTGTGCCCGGAAGACAAAATCTGCCCGAAAACACTTGTAATTTCAAAGAAATCATAATCACAAATAACACATAGCATGCTCGGAACTAGATTAATAAAACACCTAAGTGTACTATAGTCTAAAAATTTCAAAGAGCTTACCCAACAGTCCTATGTTAGCACTAACCTTGCTAGGACAATCATATTCAAACATCAGGTATGCCTGGGAATTTAATTAAACAGTTTATTCTACCCGAGAAACTTCAAATCAATAAATCATACCCGAAAAACATATTCAAACATAAACAACTAGGCTTGCCCGGAAAGTGACTAATATTAGTAAACTCTACCCGAGAAGCATCAAATACTTCAACGCATGCCCGGAAATTGTAAACTTAGATAGAAGTATCTAAGTGTACTCGGAAAGGTTATAAAACATTAAACCTTACCCGAAAATACATATTCAACCATATTCAACTGTTTTGTGCCCGGAAATGTTTGAGAACATCAAACCTTACCCGAACATACATATTCAACCTTTTTTAGGCAAAATGCAACACTGTTTGACTTAAACCACTTGTCAGAGACATTTCTAAGTTATGTATCATTTCAGATCATAGTTTAGGAGAAAATGGTGCATTTAGAGATCAAATTTCAGTTATGTTTCTCTTCAAAACAATTTCTTTTGTAAACTGAAAAGATCTCAGGAATGGGATCATATTGACTAAGTAGCTTTCTTAATACTTCATTCTCAGCATTATTATGACTACAAAGACAGGTCAACAGCATGTCTAGACTTAACATGATTTTCATTTCTCTGGTTATATGATTAATTTTCAATTAAGTTGCAGAAAATTTAATGGATAACACATGTTGTGTTCTGATGCTCCTTATCTATCCTCAAGGCTTATTTGGCTTTCTCCAGATCACCCCAATTTGACTTTGACCCCCTGGTTTTGGTTAAAACTTTTAATGACAGAACATATTTTTGAAAAATTTATAAGATATTTCTTTTCAAATTTACAAACATATGTGAGGTTGAACGTTGGACTTACATGCCACGCAAATCGGACTTACAGGCCTTTCATTCAGGATGTTTAAAGGACTTATATGATTGCCTCCACCCTTGTAATTCTGGAATTAACCCTCATGTTTATATTTACTCAATAAAAATTTGTGAACATGTATCAACTTTTGGTTGAATAAACATTTTGAAATTAAAGTAGTTCACAGCTGTTCTTTGTCATTCTTTTAAAAGATGTTTCATTTTGGGTAACCAAAGACCAACAGGCTTGTGTATGACTGGATAATCACTTTTCTGCCTATCATTTGAAAAGATTTATCTAGGAACATGCATAGACAACAATGTAACTCCACATAAATCTTAGCATTTTCTTTATGTTTATATCACCTTAGATTTTACATATCATGAGAAAGCAACCATACATGTCAATGATTGTTCTAAGAGTCCTTTTAGCCTAATAAATCCATATGATTGGCTAAGAAGTCAATGTACTATCATTTCCCAATAATATTCAGTTTAATATTCAATCACCCCAATGTCTCTTAATTGTTAGGTAAATGGCTATTTTGTTTGACCACAAGTGGTTAACAGAACCAAACATACATTGTGAATATATGTCCTTTCAAAGTCAAAGCTATTGACATAGTTTTAAGTGAAGGAATAGAAAACAAGTTATAATTGCCCCAAATGCTTTCAGTTTTCTGGTTAATGGCTATCCTTTTAATCTTTGAAAATTCCAGGATCAAACATACACAAGTGTATGTCCTTCCAACTGGGCAAATGACATAATTTTCAGCAAAGATAACTACCTGAGACTTTTCATTGAAAAATCCTTCTTTTAGGCATCTTTAAAGCTTGAACTGAATAGTATTATCATGTCTCTACACCATTAACAACTTGCTCATGTTTTGATCAAAATTTTGTGATTATGCAAAAATTCATTTGATAATTCATTTGAAACCATTAAATTTGACATAAAGACATATTTTGACACAAACAGTTGTAACATATTCAAATCTTAATCATTCTTAACATCATCAAAAACAAGTAGACATTCTTAACATTCATAGTCTAACCTATCCTAATAACATCAAGATGATCAGATAACATACATATTCAAGCAATCATAATCAAGTGATTACTCATGACATCAGATAAGCATTTAATCAGTTTAATCAATCCAAACTACTTATCATAATATCAAAACAGTTAACTGATAATCAATCATTAGAATCAATGACACATAAATAGCACAGATAATCAGTTAAGCACAAAATAGTTAACAGCAAACAAGTAACATATTCATAACATATTCATTCAACACTCAAAGTATCTGATCTCAAGCAAGAATAGTCAATTAGCACATAGAGACACACACTAAGCACACATTCTCAATCAGACCTCATCTGAGTTGATCATACCCAGTGCTTTCAAAAGAAAGTTGAATCTGTTTCTATCAAGTGGCTTGGTGAATAGGTCAGCCAAGTTGTCACTTGTGTCAACTCCCTGCATTTCAATCAAACCTTTTTCATTACAATCTCTAATGAAGTGATGTCTGATTTCAATATGCTTAGTCTTTGAATGTTGGACTGGATTCTTGACAGTAAAGTATGCAGCAGTATTATCAATGAAAATAGGAGTGTTCAGAAAATTCAAACCATAATCCAGCATTTGGTTCTGAATCCAGAGAACTTGGGCACAGCAAGTAGATGCAGCAACATATTCAGCTTCTGCAGTTGAGATTGAGACAGTTGTTTGCTTCTTGCATTGCCATGACACTAGCCTTTCTCCCAAAAATTGACATCCACCTGAGGTTGAATTCCTGCTCATGTCGCATCCATCATAAACACTGTCTGTGTAGGCAATAAGGTCAAAAGATTGGTTCTTTGGATACCAAAACCCTAAGTCTGGTCTTCCCTTCAAATATCTAAATATTCTCTTAACAGCATTCATGTGGGAGACTTTTAGACTTGCTTGGAATCTTGCACAGACACACAGAGCATACATAATGTCAGGTCTTGTGGCAGTTAGGTACATCATGGATTCAATTTTGGCTCTGTATTCATGTTCAGCCACGGGCTCCCCCTTTTCATCAGCAATCATCTTTTCTTTGGTGTCTATTGGAGTTGAAGCTGTCTTGTATTCATGACATTTGAACTCGTTCAAAATGTCCTGCACATACTTAGTTTCGTGAATGAAGATCCCTTCAGCTTTCTGTTGAACTTGCAGTCCTAAAAAGAAGTTCATTTCTCCCATAGAGCTCATGTTGTATTTGGACTTCATAATCTCTTCAAACTCCATGCACATTTGTTCATTGGTTGAACCAAAGATGATGTAACGATACCGACGAAACCCGGTATACCCTAACCGGTAGACCATAGTTACGTCATATTTAATGTCGGGTATATGAATTACCATAGTAATTATACGAGAATACATGGTTCATTGTATTGATTGTACGTGAATATATAATTCATCGCATTGAATATGCGATTAATCGATCGATAGTTATTGAAACCCGAACGAATCGAGGGTTTAATTATAGACGAGATATATGATATTTAGTGATTTTACGGAGCATTAATGCTTCGGGATAAGTAAAGTGCGGCACAGAAAAAGAATTTCGATTTAATGGTACGTCGGTGCGTTAAACGAAACCTTTAAGACCAAACCAAGCAAGAGACGATCGATCAAGCCGAAAAAGATGCGCAATTATTAATAATATGATGTTTTAAGTCAATAAATGTCATGGTTTAAGTTTTTAAAGTTTTTAAATCGGTTTTATATAAATTTCATTTTTTAAGCCGAAAACGACCGTTTTAGCCTCGTTTTAAGCCGAATTAGACATTTAACCAAAAAACGAACTGAACCAGATTATCCAAAACATTATCCGGATTTCGAGAATCCAAACATGTGGCTAAGAATGAAAGAGGTGGGTCCCACCCCACCCCCCTCATATTCCGATCGGCCTCCCATCCACCCCATTTCCTTATTATGTTTTTTCTAAACAACTTTGCAACAATCCTAACTTTCTCTCAACTTCATGATCCAAAACCAAGATTTTGAAACAAGAAAACAAGGTAAAGAATCGAGTTAATCATGTTTCCATCTTCGTTTCTTGAGTTTTTTTGCAAGAAAATGAGGTTTCAAAGATGAAAACCAATTCTTGCATGATCAAGTGATGTATACGGGTTATACAAGGGATCTTGGTCCAAGAAAGGAGTTAAACGAACCAAAAACGAATTTTTACGGTTTAAACTTTGTTTTTAAAGCAATAACCGAAACTATAGTGTAAGAGGCTTGATCGTGAGTGTAACTTGCTTGGTATTGTGGTATGTTGGTTGTAGGCTCTGTGTTTAGTGGTAGATAAGGCGGAAAGACGAGTTTGTAGCTTGTAGTGGCGGAAAACGAAAGGTATATTCGGTTTATGTTCGATTTTGAAGTTTTTGGAAAGATTGTTGATGGTTTAAAGTTAGGTAATGAAACTTTACAGAGGTGTTAAATACATGAAAATATGAGTTCTGTGAAGTTTTGGTAATTTTTGGACAAAGGATGAATATTTGGTGAATTTAATGCTCGGTTTTGGCCAAAAATGGTGTAAAATAGTTAAATATCGTGAAAAATTCTGGAAAATTTCAGATAAGCTTTTGATAACATGTATAAGTCACACACAAAATTTTAGGTCAGTTGGAGAAGTCTAAGTAGGCTTTTCGGTTAATCGAGTTCTAGGGTTTTCTAGCTCGGTTTTAGTGAAAATGGCATGTAAAAAGAGATTTTGGTTCTGGAAAAATTACAGGGGACTATGTGGATGTCAGGGGACATCCAGGAAAAATTTGGGATGTTTCTAAGGTCGTTTGGTATTTACGACATATTTAGTGTTTAAATGGTGTTTAAAAATAGATAAATGAATTTTAAATATAAAAATTAATTCTGGAAATATTTTTATAAAATTCCCCACTGTCAAAAAGTGAATTGGGAAAAATTTCAAGATCCGAGACAAAACGGATAATTATTTGTGCAAAAACAAACTTTTAAAGTTTAAAACGGTAAACCGGTAAAGTTCGCCTAAGCGAACTGACTGGTGTATAAAAAAATGAACTATTTTCATATAATTGAGTTAAACAAGTAAAAATAATTCGGATGATTTGGGTATTTTTAACCGATTTAACAGTTTCCGGTACGCCAAATACGGAAACGGGTCCCGCGGCCAATCGGGGTGTCTAAACCGAGCTCTAATTTCACATCTTTAATTAATTTATCAGTCAACAACTATTTTCGGGTCGTGTGTGACCAAACTCGTTTTTGGAACGTAAAAACGGATAACCGTGCCAGGCACGCAAAACGACTAATATTAATTTTGACCATTGAACTCTAAACGAAATCACAATCTGAGTCCGGAGAAGTGTTCTGGGTTAACATTGCCCCCGGAATGTGTACAGTACTGGGTTAACAGTGTCCCCAGAAGTACCGGTTGGTACGGTTAAAGTTATATTAATAATGAGTGTATAGTAACGATCGTAGGGATCATATTACAGATTGGACGTGTTAACTGATAATGATTGTTACCTGCTTGCATGTGCTAAGGTGAGTTTCACGAGCCCCTTTTTCTGAATTGTTTTCAAATATTTTCCCGGGGCGGAAGCATGTTACTACTGAAATGTTTAAGTACATACTGAACGCATGGATTTGCGTGGATTTATATATATTTTATTGTACGAGAATCGTACGGAAATGTACTAAGATGGTAATTGTCTGAGTTGCTAACATTTTAAGGCCCCGGAACACGAGTGATTAACTGAAAGCCGGTAGAGTGTGGATAGTACTATTGGTCTGACAAACCCAACTGGTCCGGCATGGATTTGCTGATGTTTCCCAGCCAGTTGCACATGTCTATTTTGTTGTTATATATATTTTGCTATGTAATGTTAGACATAGCGGTTTGGGGCAGGTCCGTGGGCGGGGGATATGCCACGGGGGTTGTGTGTGATAGTCAGAGGTTTCACTTGTGGGCTCAGCATAATTACATCGATAATATTATATTTTGATAATGATTTATCATGGTTTACTCGAATTGTGAAACTCACCAACTATTCGTAGTTGACCCGTTTTCTCACATGCTTTTCAGGTACAAATTAAGATGAAGTGATTGCTTACGTGTTAAGTGCTTGATGTGTGTAAGATTTGCGGGCGGGATGTTAGGATACATTATAATAAACAGAATTATGTATCGTATTGTATGATGTGTGTATCACCTAGACGGTAATGAAATACGAGATAATGTAATTTGAAGTTTAGTAATGTAATCAGTTTTCTTTATAAACAATGTGGTTGATATCAGAGGTGTCTGTTGCATCCCGTTTACGTTTCCGCTGTGGTTGCGGGGTGTTACAGAACTTGGTATCAGAGCCATTGGTTATAAAGAATTAGGATGTCTTTAAAAGATACCTAAACTATAACCAGTAGCTCAAGTATTATAGGATCTGAATATCAACTAATAATATATAGTGACGGGATCTGGATGAACTTGGATGGACAAGTGAGTTACTATGGTCCGGAACATAATAACAGACTTGTCCGCACGAGGGAATTCAGGGGAAGTCACGGGGAACATTAATAGGTAAAAATGGCAACATATGTGTAAAGTATATAATATTATTTATGCGTGCTAATGTATATATATATATGTGCATATCTTGTGGGTACAGGTATTGAGAAATAAGACCCGGATAAGGAACCGGGGGATGAAACAATAAAAGTACCGAGGATGCTGAAATTCTTAGAGCATCGGTTGATGATAAGTCTGACTTATCGGGCCATAGTTATGATAGTACCAAGTTAGATCTCCCGTTTGACATTAACCAGAAATATCTAGTAACCGTCACTCCCAACCAAAATTGATAAATCCCTCACCCTACCAACACCGGTACCGTATATCCTAATAACCCCCTATGTTCACCCGCACCGCCGACCCTCACGTACGGACGGATCTGTACCTGAACCCATTCCTATTCCATTAAGGTAAAAAATAAATAAATAAAATAAAATAAAATAAAATAATAATAATAATAATAATAAATTTGATAATAAATGAGCAGATAAAAATAATATATATAGAAATATATATATGTATCTCTCACTCCCAAACATATGAGTCATACCACCTCCAGATCGAGAATTACCGATTTTAGCAAACCTAGAACGCCGGAGGACATTGACTAAGCAAGCGATTGAGTTTCCCATGATAGTAATTGATAATATTTGAAGGTAACCCATGTTGCGCGATTACCTCGAACCTTGCAACTCCCTATGTTATCCTTACATCCGTTAGATGCCTATACCAATGTATACTCGAATAGAATGATTACCCGTACACAAGGAGGTGTTGGAATCATTATAGCATAGTTGGCTATTCGTTCGTAGGTGGTATACCGTGTATGCCGGGTATACGAATAGACACGGATATTAAAACTCCGTGGTACGTAATCGTTTGGTGCTCACGGTGAGCATGTATCGGTTATGCTGACATGCAGAAGGATATTGAAATCAAGCATATTAAACATTGATCTTTGTTGAGAAAGATCTATATGTCAGTTGGTGACAAGGGTTATGAAACATATTTAAACGTTAACTGACGTCAGGTTAAGTCCGTATGTTATTATATTGTGGGACATATATATATACTAAATACTGTTATGTGTAATTTGTATGATAATATTTGGTGTGTATGTGTACCTGCTGTTATGATTGAGCTGGTAACGAGTTATACGGTGAGATTAGTATTGATTACTGCGTACGGGATGAGTACGGCAGAATGACAATAAAAGAGTAACTCCAATGATGGAGATTGATATGATTCAGTCGATTGCTCAAAGATAGCAGATGATGATACCGAATGTCGTATCACAGATCACTGCTAGTGTTGATGCGAATGTGATCGCAGAATTATAGATCGAACAATCACATGAATATGAATATTTCAATTCTTAGTGGTATTACTAATAGTGATAATGCCCCACCGAATACTATTATGACTACAAGTATTAGTTATAAACTAAACATGATTAGTAGTCGTAATGAATTAGATCCGGTATGAAGGATATGTTTGTTGGTTGTGTTAAGGAAATTATTAATAGTTTACTGATGGTAAAGGGAGGGATAAATTAGCGAGTGGATAGAAAAGATCGAAATGGTTAAGGATATTGGTAAGAGTCTAGAACATGGTGTAGTGAAATATGCTACAGATATGTTGGTAGATTATGTTGTATCGTGATGGAACACGATGGTACAAAATTATAGTTAGAAAATTTTTACTCAGATGATATGGTCAGAATTTAAAATTCTTGTGCTAGAGCACTTTTATTCGAGTAATTAAGTTCAGAGATTGGAAACTGAGCTATGAAAGATAGAAATGTTGTGTACTGATCACTTAGAACACGCTAATAGTTTGAAGGAATTGTCATGTCTGGTAACATGGCTAATTACTCCTGAAACTAAGCGAAGTGAGCGCTATATTGGGGACTGACTCCATCGATAAGGAATATAGTCAATCCTGTAAAATATACAACCTGTGGAAGGGTTGTGTCACAAGCCAGCATTGATATATTTGACTCTATGGGAAGCGGACTGGAAGGACGTTAGGTGAGACGTCGAGTGTTAAAGTAGAGAAATGATAAAGGTATAGTGCAAGATAGGCTCTCGAATAAGTGGGTATGACCTACGACCCAGAATTATACTAAGACTAGTTCTGGTGTGAAGACATGAACCGCATGAAGGGTCCTTCCCTAAATGTGGAAAATATGGTTATCGACAGGAAGAAGAAGGTCGAGTGATAGTAGGCCACAGGTGTGGTAAAGATGGACGTAATGCCCTAATTGTAGAACCAATTGAAGCCATGTGAACCGGCAATCCCAACCCATTCGTGTACAACCACTCTGAACCCAACAACTTCAATAACATCCATCCAAAGAAACCAAATTATGCACGGGGGTTGTGTGTGATAGTCAGAGGTTTCACTTGTGGGCTCAGCATAATTACATCGATAATATTATATTTTGATAATGATTTATCATGGTTTACTCGAATTGTGAAACTCACCAACTAATCGTAGTTGACCCGTTTTCTCACATGCTTTTCAGGTACAAATTAAGATGAAGTGATTGCTTACGTGTTAAGTGCTTGATGTGTGTAAGATTTGCGGGCGGGATGTTAGGATACATTATAATAAACAGAATTATTTATCGTATTGTATGATGTGTGTATCACCTAGACGGTAATGAAATACGAGATAATGTAATTTGAAGTTTAGTAATGTAATCAGTTTTCTTTATAAACAATGTGGTTGATATCAGAGGTGTCTGTTGCATCCCGTTTACGTTTCCGCTGCGGTTGCGGGGTGTTACAGAACTTGGTATCAGAGCCATTGGTTATAAAGAATTAGGATGTCTTTAAAAGATACCTAAACTATAACCAGTAGCTCAAGTATTATAGGATCTGAATATCAACTAATAATATATAGTGACGGGATCTGGATGAACTTGGATGGACAAGTGAGTTATTATGGTCCGGAACATAATAACAGACTTGTCCGCACGAGGGAATTCAGGGAAGTCACGGGGAACATTAATAGGTAAAAATGGCAACATATGTGTAAAGTATATAATATTATTTATGCGTGCTAATGTGTATATATATATATATGTGCATATCTTGTGGGTACAGGTATTGAGAAATAAGACCCGGATAAGGAACCGGGGGATGAAATAATAAAAGTACCGAGGATGCTGAAATTCTTAGAGCATCGGTTGACGATAAGTCTGACTTATCGGGCCATAGTTATGATAGTACCAAGTTAGATCTCCCGTTTGACATTAACCAGAAATATCTAGTAACCGTCACTTCCCAACCAAAATTGATAAATCCCTCACCCTACCAACACCGGTACCGTATATCCTAATAACCCCCTATGTTCAACCCGCACCGCCGACCCTCACGTACGGACGGATCTGTACCTGAACCCATTCCTATTCCATTAAGGTAAAAAATAAATAAATAAAATAAAATAAAATAATAATAATAATAATAATAATAATAAATTTGATAATAAATGAGCAGATAAAAATAATATATATAGAAATATATATGTATCTCTCACTCCCAAACATATGAGTCATACCACCTCCAGATCAAGAATTACCGATTTTAGCAAACCTAGAACGCCGGAGGACATTGACTAAGCAAGCGATTGAGTTTCCCATAATAGTAATTGATAATATTTGAAGGTAACCCATGTTGCGCGATTACCTCGAACCTTGCAACTCCCTATGTTATCCTTACATCCGTTAGATGCCTATACCAATGTATACTCGAATAGAATGATTACCCGTACACAAGGAGGTGTTGGAATCATTATAGCATAGTTGGCTATTCGTTCGTAGGTGGTATACCGTGTATGCCGGGTATACGAATAGACACGGATATTAAAACTCCGTGGTACGTAATCGTTTGGTGCTCACGGTGAGCATGTATCGGTTATGCTGACATGCAGAAGGATATTGAAATCAAGCATATTAAACATTGATCTTTGTTGAGAAAGATCTATATGTCAGTTGGTGACAAGGGTTATGAAACATATTTAAACGTTAACTGACGTCAGGTTAAGTCCGTATGTTATTATATTGTGGGACATATATATATACTAAATACTGTTATGTGTAATTTGTATGATAATATTTGGTGTGTATGTGTACCTGCTGTTATGATTGAGCTGGTAACGAGTTATACGGTGAGATTAGTATTGATTACTGCGTACGGGATGAGTACGGCAGAATGACATAAAAAGAGTAACTCCAATGATGGAGATTGATATGATTCAGTCGATTGCTCAAAGATAGCAGATGATGATACCGAATGTCGTATCACAGATCACTGCTAGTGTTGATGCGAATGTGATCGCAGAATTATAGATCGAACAATCACATGAATATGAATATTTCAATTCTTAGTGGTATTACTAATAGTGATAATGCCCCACCGAATACTATTATGACTACAAGTATTAGTTATAAACTAAACATGATTAGTAGTCGTAATGAATTAGATCCGGTATGAAGGATATGTTTGTTGGTTGTGTTAAGGAAATTATTAATAGTTTACTGATGGTAAAGGGAGGGATAAATTAGCGAGTGGATAGAAAAGATCGAAATGGTTAAGGATATTGGTAAGAGTCTAGAACATGGTGTAGTGAAATATGCTACAGATATGTTGGTAGATTATGTTGTATCGTGATGGAACACGATGATACAAAATTATAGTTAGAAAATTTTTACTCAGATGATATGGTCAGAATTTAAAATTCTTGTGCTAGAGCACTTTTTTTCGAGTAATTAAGTTCAGAGATTGGAAACTGAGCTATGAAAGATAGAAATGTTGTGTACTGATCACTTAGAACACGCTAATAGTTTGAAGGAATTGTCATGTCTGGTAACATGGCTAATTACTCCTGAAACTAAGCGAAGTGAGCGCTATATTGGGGACTAACTCCATCGATAAGGAATATAGTCAATCCTGTAAAATATACAACCTGTGGAAGGGTTGTGTCACAAGCCAGCATTGATATATTTGACTCTATGGGAAGCGGACTGGAAGGACGTTAGGTGAGACGTCGAGTGGTAAAGTAGAGAAATGATAAAGGTATAGTGCAAGATAGGCTCTCGAATAAGTGGGTATGACCTACGACCCAGAATTATACTAAGACTAGTTCTGGTGTGAAGACATGAACCGCATGAAGGGTCCTTCCCTAAATGTGGAAAATAAGGTTATCGACAGGAAGAAGAAGGTCGAGTGATAGTAGGCCACAGGTGTGGTAAAGATGGACGTAATGCCCTAATTGTAGAACCAATTGAAGCCATGTGAACCGGCAATCCCAACCCATTCGTGTACAACCACTCCGAACCCAACAACTTCAATAACAATCCATCCAAAGAAACGAAATTATGCCAAACAGTTGTACTTGTTATGAATGTGGCAGTACAGAACGTTTCAAGAGAAATTGCCCAAAGTTGAACCAAGGTGTCGTTGGAAGACGAACCTCATGACAAGCATCAACCTCTGATCAAGCAAGGAGCCGTGCTTTTGTGAGTAATTCGAATAAAGCACGTCATGATCCAAAGGTGGTATTAAATATGTTGTAGTTTTAAATCAATAGGCCTCAGTGATATTTTTACGGTCGCCGATAGAAGTTAGTTCCTGTTAACCTCCTACCATTTGGAAAGATACCGATTAGTGAAACTATAGAACCCTATACTGTAGAATCGCTAACGGTAAATCCCTAAAGGTTAACTAAATTGTTCGGAATTGTCCTATTATTCTGAACGATTAACATTTCCTTATTGACCTACGACCAGTAAAGTTAAGAAGTTTTGACGTAATAGTTAACATGGATTGGTTAACTCAACATGAAGCTGAAATCAAATATGAAAAGAAGATGATTAGAAGATCTCTTTCGGACGATGAAGCGATTAGATAAAGAGAAAAGTGTACGGTATTATGTTACCACTCTAATCTCATCTTGAGATGGTATAATATTTACGTCAAGAAGACGTGGTGTATTTAACAAACGTGATTGCCTCAGATTTAAAGGAAAACATATAGAAGATATCCCGGTGGTACGCGAATTTCCACAAGTTCGCCCAGAAGAACTTCCTGGATTACCGCCAACCCGACAGGTCGAATTCAGAATTGATTTAATGCCTCAAGCTGGTCCTGTTGCTAAAGCACCCTACCGACTTGCACCGTCCGAGATGCAAGAATTATCCAATCAGTTGCAAGAATTATTGGATAAGGTTTTATAAGACCTAGTTAGTCACCATGGGGTGCACCAGTGTTATTTGGGAAATGAAGGACTGAAGTGTTAGGATATGTATTGATTAGGGAGAATTGGATAAAGTGACGATCAAGAATAGGTATTCACTTCTTCGAAGTAAATGATCTGTTAACCAACTGCAAGGGGCGATTTATTTTAGAAAATTGATCTTAGATAT
>NW_027501632.1:0-71317 GCF_021521415.1 Bidens hawaiensis | reverse complement strand
TACTAAAACGGATTTAACGAGTGTTCGGATCTTGATAATTGGTCAAACACAAAGTCAACTTTCCAAAATAATGAATGTTATTTGATAACTCAATAAAACTTAATAAGACTTAACCAAGTATGTAGTTCTATTGTTTTAGGACTAACTACGCACGTTAAGCGAATGTTCGGTTTTGTCGGTCCAAACTTTGTTATGAGATCAAGTTAGATTCAACATTTCCAAGTACTTAAGAAAATAATTAAAATCAGTTTGTAAATGATTTTTAAAGAAATATACAAGTCTTGATAGCTAAAAACACACGTGTGTGTCTTAAGTGAGTGAAAATCGGTTTGGTTCGGTTTCCCTCTCACAATAAGTTCATAGATGGTTTCCACATGCCCAAATATCAAAGAACTTGTATAATAATTTATAAGTAATGATACTTAAGTTTTACAACTAAAAAGTTAATAAGAAAGTCTTTAAACAAAAGTTCGGTTTACGGTCTAGAGCTTTTTACGGTTAAACCGAGGCTAGACTCTTAGAACCCATAACCATGGAACTTGTAAATATGAAAAAAAAACTAAAATGAGCAGAAGTTAAGCAAGATTAATATGTATAAACAATTTATATAAGTATATATATATATATATATATATATATATCAAGAACACGAAGTCCTCCATGTAGCATTGCCTTACAAGGTCCGAAACCTCACCGACCGGGATCGGAGAAGTAACTACTAAAGGTAACAAGGGTTGTATATATATATGTTGTTCCACCGTATTCAAGTATTAATAAGACTACATAAGAAAATTAGAATGAAAGATTTAACTCAGTTTGACTTTTGAAAGTCAAGCCTTCAAGAACACTAAAATAACAACCTTGAATCTTTGAAGTTTGAGAGAGTTTTTGGAGATGTAGAAAGGGAAAATGAATGGAAATTGTGGTGTATATATAGGGTAAGGATAAGGGTCAAATATGGGTGTAAATAACAAGAGTTTTCATGTAAAATGGATCAAGACATGACACAAGACAACAAAATTCGTCCAAAAATGTGCAGACATCACTAGGCACCGCGCGACCTCACCTCCCTGCCTTGGTCGTGCGGCGCGGCGTGCCCAAGGTGGGGTGGGTTGGCCCAGCTCGTCTCGTGTGGTTCGTTACGCATCCCGGAAATTCGTTTTTTATGCAATTTGATCGTTTTAAAGGCGTTTTCGAATCCGTAAAAGGGGTTTTTCAAATTAAACAAATGAGAATGATTTAGTAACATAAAAATCCAATATTTTATATATCATAAGCTTCGTTTTACAAAACGGGTCGGTTTACATAATAAAATGTTACAAAACGACTACAAATCGAGACCCGAATTTGACGAATGTCACAATTAACATGGTAGCAATTAATCTGCGTAAATAATAACCACTTGTAGTATGATTTCTTCTTCAATAGCTTCTATATACTCGTTTCCATCATCTAAAGGGTCTCTTTTATAACACGCGCCTCTATGAGTAGCACACACTTCACCATCAATAGTACGAATATCTTCAAAGCACGTAGGGCCTCTAACCTTGTTTAACAAAATTCTTAGATAGTATGCTTCATTGAAAGCTAGAGGAAAACACGACCAGTAGAAAAACCTCGTTTACGTAGGTCCCAAACCCGTTCATCTTTTTTCCAAACAAATTTTGTTGGAAACTCAGCGTACGATAGCATTCGCGCAAGACCATATTTTTGATTACATTCCATTCAACCAGTGAATATTAAAGAACCAACAGTTGGCTTGTTGAAAACGTCTTTCACATCACCATCATCTGCGAACACAATTGTTTGTTGGCCAGGTAAATGAAACGGAAGCTGAGTAATAGAAGGAACTCTATAATGGACGTCAAAAAAAAATTTCTCAACATAATTACCTTCAACTAGTTGAACTTCAACAACCCATTCGTCCCACATACGTTCAATAAAAACAAAATGAGCATGAGATGTATGTGGAAATATTTGGAGACATGCATCATAGGGTAATGCCTATTAGTTAAAAGAAATAATATAACTTGACCAATACTTGTGTTTTAATTTTGGATAATAATAATATAGTATATCATGAAAGATTTTGAAGTATCGTTAGTTCTAAAGAAGAATCATAAAAGATATAAAAAACAAGAATAATCCATCTACAAGACATTTAAAATGTTTAATGTTAAAGAAATAAGAGTAGTAGATATTTGATTATGAGTAATGAATTTACATATAAAAAACATTAGAAAATAGATTTGAAAGAATTTAAAAACGAAATTTGATTGTCGGAAACCTTTTGTTTACGATCATATAATTAGTTAACATATTACTTAACATAACATCAATAATAAAAACGACATACCTTTTACTTTCTAACTATCGGAATGGAGGATTACAAAAGTTTAAAGGTAAAATTTGAATTTATAAAGTTAAAGTTAATAATGTTTTAATGGAATTGAAATTATAAAAGGAGAATAGAATTAATTACGGCACAATATAAGCCGCTAATCTAATTAATTGGAAGACAAATTGTATAATTTTTAATAAAGGAATTAAGTATAATAACAACTGCATTTTGTTTCGGCTAATTTAAAGGGTTACTGGTTTGGTTTAGAAAATCTCATTAATTGAATTTATAAAATTCAAGGTAAGAAATATATATATATATATATATATATATATATATATATATATATATATGAAACAAAATGTAATATTTGACTTTCTAATATAAAAATAAACACATAGAAACGTTATATGATGCTTAAAAAACATATCATAAACGACAAATAAGTTTTGAAATAAATACGTCTAACACATAATTTAGAACGTAAGTACTTAACTTACGAAAATATATGGTACACGATAAAAGAAAGTTAAAATTTTGGTCGTGCGTACGAATCAGGATGCAGTAAAATACATGAAGTTATTAAATATAATTGGATTTATGGTTACTCATATATATTTGAAACTTTCCAATAAAAGGTTGTATATTTTACGAAGGAGAAAATTCTATCGACATGGTCTTTATATATGATGAACATACTAAATTTGTAACCATTAAAAATAAAAAAACACAAGATGTATGCAATATAGTTTCTTGTAACATAGAGTACACGTTAGTAATTTTGAGCGCGTTTTTAGTAATTAATAATCTTTACTTTTAATATGAAATAAGATAATATGGCAACTTGATTTTTACAACACTTGAATCATCTCCTTTCATAAAGGATGCAAAATCAATTTATAATTTGCATAAACTAAAATATTTTAAAATGAAAACCAAATAGTACTTAACCCTTTATTATAATGATAAATATCCAAGTGTAAAAGATTGGGTAACTTCATGAGTAATTATTGATTTGACTTATTTTTTTGAATATAAAAGTGATTATCAGCTACATAAAAATTAATCAAAAATTGGACCGTAGTGTTAGTTGGCTAATTTTGAGGTATAATTGTTTCCCAAATTGATGAATTGAAATTCCAATTGATGGTAATAAATACAAATATCTAGGAAACTAATTAAAAGTCTGACTTTGTCATATAAAATTATCACAGAAAAATACATTATATGATAATTAAAAAACCTTTTCATTTAACAGAAAGAAGTTTGTAACAAAAACATGGAAAACAAAATTTATAACGTGAGGATTTAACATACGAAAATTAATGTTACAAGATAAAAAAATGTATCATTTTGGTCATGCGCACGAATTAGAATGAGTTAAAGCAAATAATGTTACGTCAAATTATATATAATTGGACGATTTCTAACTACCAATATAATTTAAAACCACCAATATTGTGTATTGAATATGAATAAGTGTGTTGTGAATTTAGTTGAATCATTAAGGCAAAATATAAGACTTAAATTTAATGTAAGGCCCTGTTACCGGTGCCTCATATTGGATGTTGGATTTACTCATAAACACAGTTCTAAATATCAGAGTTAATTAAAAACTTTCGCGGAATAATATAAACTGTCAACCATCCATTACAAACATCCATAACTCGTCTTTTAAAACATAACATAAAACATAGTATCAAAACATCACGACAAATCTTCAGATGCCAGCCTCTTCAGTATTGCCATGTGTCTCCCTCAAGCCAGCTGTCTCAGTCGATTAGCCTGCGTGCATACTAAAAGTCAGCTACGCTGAGTGAGTTCTAGTTAATCAGGCAACTTAAAATTCATTCACATATTTACTTATGCACCCGAATATACATACCTTCTTATTGTCTTACATACTTACATGCTTACGTACTTTCATTCTTTCTTTCATAATAACATGCGTGCTTTCATTCATACACATACATTCTAAAGAGTCTTCTGCCCTATAACTTTCGCCGATATTATTAGGGTCGGTTCCCTACATTCGCCGACATTATTAGGGTCGGTTCCCTACATTCGCCGACATTATTAGGGTCGGTTCCCTATGTTTAGTACATTGTACCCCACCTGCCTTTACGTACCTTTCTTATTAGTACATGCACCATCCGAAGATCGTTCATGTGCTAACATCTTAACATACATACATCTTTCACATATCATATATATATATACATAAATGATCATACATAAATCATACAAGGCATACACTTACCACTTAAGGTAAGTGTATTAACTATCACATCGAGTATGCACACAGCCCCGAAAACATAACAAAGAAGTGGAGCTAGAAACTCACCTGAATGCGGTTACGTTCACCGTTAATGATAATCCATTTCTTGAGCTGTGCACGACTAACTGTATAACAATTACACGTATCAATTAACTATTACTACTCGTATCGTATTTCTATCTTTATTTAACCCACAACGAACGGCGGTCCGGGGGCAGCGCCCCTGGCTGCGGGGTTCTAGGGGCGGCAGCCCTAGCAGGGTCCAAGGGGCAGAGCCCCTGGCTTAGGTCGAGCTGCCAGGTCAACTTGGAAAAATTTTATTTACATTAACTGTCTTAACACATTTTTCACTAGGATTTTAATTTGTTTTCTAATTCGTTAACTCATTCTTCATAACGAATTAAGTCTGATTCGCTATCTGATTCGTTACCTAACTTCACTTAAGCGAACTTATATGCGGCGAAGTTATATGTACGCGAAGTTGGTTTCTGGCGAACTTAACAATCAGCGATCTTGTATAGCGAGGTTAACAGAAGCGAACTTAGCTGCTGGCGAAGTTAACATCAGCGAACTTAGCTGCTGGCGAAGTTAACAGCAGCGAACTTAGCTGCTGGCGAAGTTAACAGCAGCGAAGTTAGCTACTGGCGAAGTTACCTAGCAGTAGCCGTTGTTCGTTCTTAACCCCCATAATCATCTCCGTTTAAACGTGAAACACTTAGATATGATATTTAACCAACCCGCGATCCTTCATATGGTCTTTATCGGGTAAAACTTGGCCCGGAAAAGCATAAAGTTTGGATCTTTAGGCTTAAACGTTCAATACTAGGCCTAGGGTTTATTTTAAACGAGTCGCACATGTTTGCAGGTCCATTAAGTTCGTTTTAACATCAAGTCTACAACTTTACGTTCCATTTACACCCGATCTATTTTCGTTCTAAGTTTCAAGGTTAAACGTTAATAAAAAATTGTAAACTTTAAGATCAAGAACATACCTTTACGCGTTTTAATGTTACGGTTTAGCTTGGTTACGAGCTATAGGTCTTGTATCTACCTCGTGTATAGACGAATCTATCAAGAATCGATGTTCGTTTGGCTTGGATCTCGCTTCCCCCTCTCGGCCATATATAGTGGTGTAGGATGTGTGTGTGTTTTGAGTGTGTAGAGAATAAGATGGAAGGAATGAGGATTTAGGGTTTTAAGGTGGTTTAAGGGAGTATTTATACTCCTTAGGCTCATGGACCCTAAGCCCATCTCATCCATAATCCCATCTTGATTAATCTAAGTCATGATCTTTCTGTATTTAATATTTATTAACTATTAACACCCGATAATTAAACGCGACTTTCTTTATTAAATATTAGAATATTTTAGGATGTTACATTTAAAAATTTTCCCCATATTTAATATTATACTTAACTAACAAATTAAGTATAATAATAAAAGCAACCAAATGGGCTAATTTTGAGGGATACTTGTTTGGTTTAAAAATTTTCATAAAGTGAAATAGTATAAATCGTATAGTGAAATATAAATATACTTTAGAACTAATTATAATGTTTGACTTTGTAAACATTACAATTGGTGATTAGGTTAACAAAGCAGTAAAAGGAAAGGAAATAAGAATTTGGAATATTGTTAACTTAATTTAAGTAAGTTACACGGTTGAAAAGTAGCGAATACGTTAATTATACACATTAATGATACATAATAATATGTACTACATTCGTGAAGATAAGTCTTTGACATTTACGTTATATGAAGCTACATTTATGCGTAAACAATAACTAAATACAAAATAAGAGTAAGTATGGATAAACACACAAAATTACATTGTAATTTCACCATCGGGTATAACATCAAACATTAAAATTACATATTAAATAAACATGTTATTAAACATTTTACGATTTCGTCATTACAAAACATTAAAATGCATAACAAAAGGCGCACAAGAAAAAATTTAGTGTAAACCACCTTCAAAACACACTTTGACTGGAACTTGAAGCGGAAATAGTTAGGTACATCATTTGACTTCGTAAAGTATCAATGAATGTGTGTTTCGATTGTACTCGAAAACACACATAGTTCCAATTTGAATACCATTATCATGAATAAAACGTGGCCATGATGAAACCGGAACCGGTTTTTACCAAGAATTTTTTCGATCCGTATCTCCGTTACAACATCTAACCCCGTCGGATTTATTAGCACCAAATCTGTTTCAAAATTCAAGCCATTATCACGTGCAAAATCAACCGGAAAACACTACAAATAAAAAGTTGGAAGTGTTAAAATGTTTTGTAGTAATAAAACATAAGGTGTAAAAAAGAATATAAGGTAATTAATTGTGTTGAAAGGCAAAATAACTTAACAATCTATTGGTAGCTACAATCTCTAGAAAGGTGTATTGTTGATTATGATATTCATCATCATAATTTTCTTGAATATTTACATCCAGAAGTTCCAATTGGTGATCAACCTGATAGATTAATGCAATACAGAATTAGAACAACACGTTTGATAAATTAAGGGTGGAAAATTTAAAAGAATCAACTTAAAAATTCTAACTGTCGATAAGGAAATGCCGCTCTCGTCGACACAATCATTGTTAAGCACATCCAACTAGTTCAACATTGGAATGTTTGTTGGCTCCATCATTGGTTTGTGAAAAAATCAAAATAAACAAAGTATTGATTTTTTAATAATTATAATTTCAACCAAACAAATAAAAAAAAGGAATTATATAAGCAGGAAGAAATAAATATATCTTACAAAGTAACAAATAGGATATTGCTAAAGCCGGTGTGATGGTGTGAAAATTTGCATGTCAAGGTCAGAGTATATATAGATAAGTAATAGGTGTTTGCATTTTTGGATAGTTAAATAAAAAAGAAATGTATAAATTAAATATACTTACATCATAAAGTTATGAAATTTGAAATACTTTCAAATATGGAAGAAAATTAGGAAAAATAGTAAATGAGGATCAACAATGAATCGTTTTCAGCACAATTAATTTCATTTTTATGTGATTTAATATAAAATTAAATATATTTACATTAACATCATAAAATTAGTAATATATTTATTACCATGAATAAAATTAATCTTATCAATTAACAATGTTCAACATAGAACATTTAACTAATAATATCAAATAATATCAATTAACAAATGTAATAAACAACTATTCCTCAAAATTAGTCAAAATTGAATGCTTATATAATTATATTTAAATTGACAGTTTAAGTAATACCCGTAACTGATGTTATAACTTGGTATTTTCATGAAAATTACAAGTATTATAACTTAGTATTTTCAAGTTAATTACCAAACGAATATAGTTGGTATCATTCAAGTTAATATCTTCTTTTTTAATTTCAGTATACACGTAAAAAATGAATGATATTAAATAATTCCGCAACTGAATTATTGAGTAGAATAACGTTTAAAGTAATTTAAAATTTGAATTTAAACTTGTAATTGACGAATTGTTGGAAATAAATCATGAATTGAAGTTTACCTTAATTACCTGAATACATTGGTAACTTGTTCGACCTCACCATATTTGAATTATATCAATTAAATGTAACATTTCAAAAGAAAACAGCTGACTTTTGGTTAAACACCTGGTGTACGGCCTAAAAAAGAGTATGAAATCCAAAAAATACAACCTAAAATACCAATTAAGAAAACCACTAAGCAAAATACAAAGAAAAACGAATCAGCAATGCACACACACAAACACTAAAACTGTAATTTCATAAGACTAAACACATGCAGAGGCAGTCGGATGCTACCACACGTAAACCGAAATTGATGTGCTCAAAATCGTTTCATGTGAATCAAAATATCAAAACTTGATAAACAAAATAACAATAGTAGATGGAATCTAATACCTGATGCTTTAAGTGACCCGAAGTAAGTTTCATCGATAGTGAACAGTCAACGCTAGGACGGCAAGATCTAGATGAAATGCCCGGATGGTGAACAGGTTTATCGATGGTTTACAGAGGCAACCCTGATCGATGAAATAATGGAAGAGAACCGTGGAGGAGGATGTCGGCGTGAAAGATGGGGTAATTGATTTGGGATGTTAGGGTAAAATAGTATTAGTTTATTGAAGGCACCATTATTGAATCAGGGATTTAAAAATGGGTGTGGTAGTCGGGTTGCGGGTAACCCAATAATATAAATGAGTTGTTTAATAATTTATTATGTTTTAGAATTATTTTATTGTCAAGAAAAATAGAGAAGTGGTTTATATATTTTTTTTGTATTAGATCAATATGAAGAGAGCATGTGGACATAAAATCAATTGATTTAATAGTATAGATAGATTATAAACATTAGTTTATACGATAAACATATAATTACTTAGTAAATATTATTATTATATAACAAGTTATAAGAAAATAATATATTAAATTATAACTATGTATAGAGAGAGAATTACATATATAAACATATTATTTAATAAATAATAGATTAATCAGAGTAGTGCTCGAGTATGAAATGTTATTAACGAGCCGATGATGAGGTTTAGACGTAGATGACAAAATAAATCGAGCTTCAGCTTGAGCTCTCTTAAGCAGGGCCGTCTTTGAGGCATGGCAGGGTAGTCGACGACCACAGGCCCGACACCCCGCTAGGCCCGAAATTTTTTTTTTCCAAAAAAAAAGTATATGTATTTTTATAAAAAACATGTGTATACTCAATGTTTCAATACAATTACATAACCATTGGCTTGGTCTAATGGTAAAGGGGTATCACATCTAACCAAAATGTTGTGGGACTCAGTCTTATTTAAGATAATTTTAAGCTTATTTTTATACAAAAGTTTTTTACACAACTTAAATCATAATCAAAATAAGCCCATTTATAATTAAATTGTTTAAACCTAACAAAATGTTTCTTTTATGTAAGGCCCAAAAAAAAGTTCGCGTTTGGCCCAAAATATTTTTCGTTTTTTCGGAGCCGGCCCTGCTCTTAAGATAAACGCTTTGGGCTTAAGTTTAGGCTAGCTTCATCTTAGGTTATAGTACCGTTATACTACTAGTCCGCTGTATATATATCTGCCGTTGACAATTAAAGAATCAAACAGCAGTAAAAGATGATGTTACGTACCACTATTAATCAAAGATTTCTGCACACTTATAATGGAACCAGAAGAATAAAAGTGTTAAAAAGGAAATTAGCACTTTAGGAAGTAAAACAAATGAAATGATTCATTTATTGGGTGACTTGTGTTATAGAATATATACGAGAATAATGAAAGCTTGATTCCCACCTGAATGGTAATTGTCACCTACTATACTTTCTTATCTTTACGCGTTAACACGAATTAATCGTATCAATATTTTGGGATGCGAACGAAGATGAACATATAATTAGAATTATATAAACACACGAACGGTGTAATTTATTATTTGTGTACATTCATTAGAACATGAAATTATTTGTGTTCAGATATATTATTATATATAATATATATAACAAATAGAAAGTTTGATGTCGCAAGTGCCTTATTAGGCCATTTGGCAACACCGAATTGGTCCACAAAATTTGTTTTTTGTTTCTTTAGTTTAGTTAGTGTCATGAAAACCGAGCGAACGTCAATTTTATTTGTTCTTTTTTGCATTTTTTTTGTTTTAGTTCCGGGATTGACGACGATCATTTTTACCAACGTTCGTGTTTTACCGACTTGCGTCACCCTATTGGTCCTTCTCAATTTTTATACTTTTTTGTTTTATATTTGGTTTTAATCCCGGTACAATAACACACGTTACCGAATTCGTGTCGACATACTGGCTCAATGCTTGGAGCCGACAACACTTGGATTTTACCACCATCCGAGGTTTACTAACATGCCCGGCACAACGCGACGGATAAAAAACTACTTAGTTACTAAATATTATTGGTGTAAACGGATATAAAACGTAAACAAATACAAACGAATAAAAACTATGCGTATTCAAGTAAAAACAATAGGAATAGACATATATAAGCGAATTACAAGATATCTATTTCTGATTTGATGTTCGTTAATTAGTTAAACAAAACAATTGTTTGTTTAAATAGTCAGGCATAAAAAATTTTTCGTCAAAAGATTCATAAAAGATCTTGGGTATGTTTGGTTTAATATAAACTATAAACGTAGTGAGTGATACTTAATGGAAGTGTAACCTGTCTTAAATATATATAAACAAAACTTGGGTAAAGTTAAAATATAAAGGGAGACAAAATTAAGAAGTGTGAGAATGATTTGTGACCACACTGACCACACTGACCACTTAAAAAACCGGTTAGAAATAAATTCAAGAAAAATTATTAAAAAATCATTACTCAAAATATAAATAAAAAACAAAAAAAAATTAAAAACTAAAATGTTTCTGCCATAATTTCCGTTAAAAAAATGACGAAAAGTCATAATGAGGAAAATGAACAAAATATACAATTATAACTAAACAAAGACACAATGCCGAATAAAATATAGCACAATGTTAAGTAATATAACACAATATAAAGAGAAAAAGACACAATGTCAAGGAAAAAAAGACATAATCAATGACGAAAATAAACACAAAACACAATGATAAACAAAAAAACCCAATAACTTTTTCACTCACCATTGTTTTTTTAGAACGAGAAATACGGTAGAAACATTTTTGTGTTTTACTTTTTCCGTTTTTTATTAAATTTTGAGTTATGATTTATTTATTTATTTTTTTGTGAAGATTTTTCTTTGTATGGCTACAAATCCTTCCCAATTTTGTTTCTCTTTGTAGAACAAATTCACCCACGAAACCTTTAAAAGATCTCTGGTTGCTTCTTACATTCAGTACAAGTCACCAAATTGTTTTATTTGTAAAAGGAGTTTTCTCATGCCTTTGACCCATATTCACGGGTGTGGGCCTCACCAAACCCAGATAGTCTTTAATCGAGTTATAACATCTCACTAAATAAAAATTAATCTCACCAAATATTAATATCAATTTTAATTAAGAAACAATTTTTATAGTAAAAAAATTAAAGGGGTCATGGGTATCACCAAACCCAGATGGTTTTTAAGACGGTTTATAAGATCTCATTTATTTGTGAAACCCGTTCATTATCAAACCTTAAATATATTATTAACTTCTTTACAATAAACAAAATAAAATTTTTAAAAAATTAAAAATATTACAACCACGTAATACGAATGATAAAAGCTAGTTTATTTATAAATTATAAGCCTAGTGATACTGAATGGTTTATTTATAAAGATCTTGGTTTATATACAAATTACTAGACAAGTGCCCGCGCGATGCGGCGAGAAACAAAAATCATAGTAATCATGTAACAATTGTGGATATTCAAGGTTCGTTTGAAACCTTGAAAATATTTGAACCAATCATCACTTTTAGTCAGTCGGTTTCCGAATGTTCAAACCATAGCAAACGGTTTGGTTTATAAAGAAAATTAGCCATATAAAATCGGACCGGATGATAAACTTATTATTGAAGCTCAATGCGTGAAACCAAACCATTAGTAACGATTCAATTTAAAGTTTCAGCAGTTCAGTTTCGATTCTCAATAACAAAAAATCGAACCAACGGTTTGGCTCAAGGCATAATTTAGAAACTGTTAAAACCGAATTGAGAACACCCATACTTAATATATCAATTTTTTTTATTTGAAAAATTATAGTAATACCATACCCAAATTAAAGGCAATAAAATTCTCATTTTTAGGGTGTAAATTTTTTTAAAAAATATTAACGTATGAAAATGCTATGACCGTTGTAAAATCGTTGGTGAGAAGTTAGTTTACAATTAAATTAAAAGGAATATATGAGTAAAGATAAATGTTTTAAGACATATTTTCTAATGGACAAGTTTGTCCATGTCTTACATGCTATATGAGATGTATCTTATGCAAAAGTTGTAAAATACTGAAAAATGAGGTGCCTTAATTTGCTCATGTCTCATGAATTATATATAGTATATATAAACCTAGTTAAAACAACTATTGAAAATTAAAAAGATATATTTTTCGATGTGTTTTTTTAATTTTAGATTTTTTATTGATTTTGTATAGTTGGTCCAAAAAAGACGTTTTTTTAATTATCCACATATCACCTAGTTAACGATAATCAAGACTATATGAAAAACGTGACATATATACAATCAATCTATACGAGAAGGTAAATATATTAAAAAACTAGTAAGAAGCTATGACTAAGTATGTCAAACGAGAAAAAAACAAAATAAATACGATTACAAAGACTAAAAGAGAAATTAGAATAACTTAAGCGGATCCATTTCTCTCAGTCAAGAGTTTTCAACTTAGCACCGGTTTTTGATCCATAGTAAGACTGGTCACTATGGTGAGGGGCTTCGAAACCCCTCTCCAGTACCACGTCAGCGTCACGTGTGCACTGGGGGCTTCAAAGCCCCACCCCAAAGATGCCCCTCAATGGTGACGGGGCTTCGAAGCCCCTTAATTTTTTTTCTTTTTTAATTTAATGAAACTAACAAACTTAATATAACAAACTAAATAATAAAAATCAAACTTAATTAAACTAAAATACATAAAAAAACATACAAATAGAAAAAAAAATACAACTAATTTTCGGCGTCCGAGTCCTCGTTTGCGTATTTTGCCATTATCCTTTCTTTCTTTTTCTCCAAAAACGCCCGCGTGGCCGAATCTAGATGTGAGAGATCCTTTGCGATGAGCTTGAGTCCTCGTTTGCGTATTTAGCCTTCTTTCTTTCTTCATGCATGGCTTTGTATTCCGCATGCATCGCTTTTCTTTCTTCGTGTATTATCTTGAGTTCCTCTTTCGAGTGTTTTTTTTCCTCGCGAAACTCTTTAAGTGCAAGCTCCAAGTTGTCAAACCGTGCGCTCACGTCGAAACTCATCGAGGATGTCATTCTAGACGAAGACCCCCCACCTCTAGCCGCCGCCTTGGCCCTTTCTCTTCCTACCAGACGTGGCAACTCATCCGGTTCATCAAATTGAAAATCGGGATCAATCTCGTTTAAGTTAAACTGAGAACGAGCATCCGACGCTGCTTGAGACGACGATTGATCGGCCGAAGTAGACGTTGTTTTTGACCATTTGGACGGTCGCGGTGAAGATGTCGGGATCGGATGCCACTTTGGCGAGCTCGTGCATTTCTTCCAAATTTCTTACATCCCCATGCCGAATTCGTTACCATGAAGGCGATTGTATTGTTTCAACATATCTTTAAGAAGGTCGGCGTCATTCGTGCCGCTTCCTCTGTTGTTCTTAAGGCGAGTGTGAATTGTGGAGAAGTGGTTCATTTTTAAAACCATTGCCTTCCATTTGTTGGAGACTGAATCATCCCCGCGGTAGCGACCTCGACCCATTATCTCAAAAAACTTACCACGTATTTCTCTCCAAAATATCGCGGTGCGTTTACAGTCACCTAACACCGAGTCTTCGGATGAGTCGATCCACGCTTGCGCCAACGCCGCTTCCTCATCGTCTTCCCACTTCTTCCTGTCGTACAATTCGGTTGGTGTTTGATCGGCAACGACCTTCTTTTTATGGCTTCGCTTGCGACGAACTTGGGGTTCGTCGACTTGGGTTTCGGGGATTTGGGTTTCCACAACTTGGGTTTCGGGTGTTGGGTTTCAGGTGTTTGGGTTTGGGGTGTTCGGGTTCGGGGTGGCGGAGGCATAAACGGCATTGGCATTCGATAAAACATATCGTTTGGAGGCATTGCGGGTACATGCTGGTTGGCAAAGTAAGGGTTGGTAGGGTCGTTGTTTGCGAGTAAACTAGCCCACCACCTTTGAGACGGATCCCACGAGTTTGGGTTGGTGTTCGGGTTTTTGTTAGAGTTTGAGCTCGAGCTCGTGTTCTGGTTTGGGTTCGGGTTTGAGCTCGAGCCGGTGAAATTTGAGAAAGGATTCATGGTAGAGAGTTAAGAATTTTTTGTTATGAAATTTGATAGTATTTGATATTTGTTTGAGTATAAAATGATAAAATGAGTTAGTATTTATAAATAAAATAATTAGTTTTTTTTTTTAAAAAACTAGCCGTTCAAAATGAACGTTGGGAGGGACCCACCAAAACACTTCAAGCGCGCCGGCCGTTTGAACGATGGAATTAACGGCGCCTAAGGAACCACCGCGCCCCACTGCGGTGTTTCGCGCCCTTCGCCCCACGCCACCTCAGCTATGGGTGCCTCATAGCGTATAGTCTAAGTGACCCAAAAGTAACAGCAAAGATGTATTGGATTTATTATATATTATTTGAACCTTTATTAACGTTTATTGAATCATAGTTTTAACATTAACATTATTAGCTTAATAAAATGAACAACTATAATATATATACACATTTTTCAACTTTTTGTTGCATGGCTTTGAATTTATTTTACCATACGATAGGTACAATGGTGGTCCTTGAACATCCGTCTCTAACTTTTCCTTGTCAAAAAAGTAAAATTCTGATTCACTTCCAACTTTTTATTTTCTTCACGTAAATTCATCACTTCACTTGTTATATAAATCAAATGTTAGCAAGCCTTTCTTTAACAAAAAAGTTGAGATGGGTCGCGGTGGCGGTGAAGATGGTGGTGGAGGCAGCAGCGGAACTAGTTCAAATGTGGATGTGAAGAAGAAGAAAGGGTATCCCAATGGTGGTGGATCGACTAGCGGAACAAGGTGCTGCCAGGCGGAGAAATGCACGACTGATCTAGCCGAGGCGAAGGCGTATCATAGGAGGCACAAGGTGTGTGAATTTCACGCAAAGGCTCAAGCAGTTGTTGTTGCTGGTATGCACCAAAGGTTTTGTCAGCAATGTAGCCGGTAATTAACTCTCTTTTTATATAACAAGATTAGTACACTTTTTAATTAACTTAGAATAACTTTTACAAAATATGAAAATTGCACACCCGAGTCCCGTTGTCTTGTCCCATCGCGATTGACTCACCTAAGGGTTGTTCAGGTTTCACGAGCTATCGGAATTTGATGAGGCAAAAAGAAGTTGCAGGAGGCGTTTGGCGGGTCACAATGAAAGGCGGAGGAAGAACAACTCATTGGAGTTTAAGAAGGAACTTGTTTGTGTGCACAACCAAAGGTTCATCCAAGAAAATCAAACTTAAACCGGAGCATATTATTATATATATGCTCTCTCTCTTCTGTCACTTCCTTTAAATAAATAATAATGTTGTATGTCCAAAATAATGTTCAACTTCTAAGTATTCTAGTTTGACTTTCATAGTCAGCATGCATAGTTGAATAATGGCAGGATCAATGAAAAAAATGATGATTTTTGTAGATCGCCTTAAAATTATAGTTTGACTTTCAAATGCTTAAAAAAATGAATAACAAGCCAAAACACAAACTTTAGTAGTTGAATAAAACCAATCTATTATTGTCAACAATTTATCATAACAGCACATGAAAGAACTAAGATTACATCATCAATTTTCATTCAAGAGCTCTTGAACAGAAAGAAATCAAGACTTCTGCATCACGATCACCTCATATTAGATGCTGCACTTGAAGTTGCTGCAGCCACCACCATCTTTCTTCTTTCATTTATCTTCAATCTTGGTGATTTTGGTCTTGTAACTCCTTTTGATGACCTATTCAAACATAAACCATTAAACAAAAGCCAAACAATTTTAAAAAAAGTAAACAATGGTCAAAGCAAGTTACTTTCGGGGCAAGAACGGTTTGTTGAAATTAGGCACAGGCCTTGCATGAGGCACCAAAGTCCTTCTTAACTGTTTCAAAGCTTTCTCTTCCTCCATCTACATACATAATCAATTTGAATCAGTTTCTTTCTTAGCACAATTACTTGAACTTAAAAAAAAAAGCTTCAATTTTTAATACCATTTTAGCAGATTCGGCCTCATCTCGGTATCTTTTATACATAATCTCTTTCTCCTTAATCTTTTTGTCAAATTCTGCTCTGTCCACCGCTCGGTGTTCGACATGCAAATCGAATTCTTGAACTTCGGTTAGAGGTATGCGGACTTTCTTGGGAACCGAATCCCTGCAATTTGGACCAAATGTTAGCAGGAAATGGAGTTGAGAATAAATGTAGTAATTATTTGTAGACTTACTCTTTTAATATTGGTTGAGCTTTAAACTTTCTCATCCTTGCCTCTTCCTCTTCCAGCCTCCTTCTTTCTTCCATTTCTCTTTGTACTTCTTCTTCATGCCTTGCCACACTCTCTAATTGGAATGGTTCGGGCTTTGTAATCTGTTTCGGCTCTGGTTTTGGAGGAACCTATACACACAAGTTGTTTATAAGAAAGTTAAACAAACTGACAAAACAAAATGTTGCAGGTGATTGACAAACAAGTCGATTGAAGTAGAAAGCTGTTTGTAAAACGATACGTACCACAGGATAATCAGTAGTATAAGGATACGGAGTCGCTTTAGGAATTCTAGCCCGTTCTTGTTCAATCTGCTTATGTATAAGCTCCATCACAAATCTCTTTTCCTTTTCTGCCCCTCTTTCTTCAGTGTGCAAGTGGAATGGATTCGGTGCAGTAATCCTAGGAATTGGTTTTTGGGTATGCGAATCAGAGCACAAAGAAAGCTGTAACAACCCAAAAACATTTAGTTAGTAAACTTTATAAACATTCAATGATGATGATGTAGGCATTGCATTAATAATCTTCATTAACCTTATCAAACAAATCAGCAACATTAGTAGCGGTTGGAGGCGGAATTCTTTCATCGATTGCAAAATGAAATTCTTCGGGTATTGTCACTTGTCTTTTTTTGTTGCAAAACAGCCCCAAATCACCTTTGCTTTCAAATATCTACACAACAAACATATCAGAAAAAATCAAAGTTATATATAATATTCTTTGGGTAATATATTATATTACCTTTTTGTTTAAAGGCCTGGCCTTGAATTTGGGAGCCTTTTCCAACTCTTCTTTTTCTAGTTCTTGTGTACTTTTGATTTTAGGAGGTCTTGCTCTTAATAATGTTTGCAGAGGTGGTGTTTTTGGTGTAGTAAGATGAGGCCTCCACTGATGAATCTGTTAGAAAAATATATGAAGTTTCAAACTTTTTATGAAATTTTAGTTCTGTTAAGTCAGAATTAGTAAAATACTAACCTGAGGAGCTGCTTCTGTTGATGCAACAGTTGAAGTTTCGGCATGTTGACTGGCTCTTTCCATTGTTTCCAAATGGAATTCATGAAACTCTGGCATTTGAGGTGTTGTTCTTTTAATTGCTGGTAAAGTTGGAGCTTCAAGAATCTGTTAAAAAATTTAAAAAAATAAAAAGTAAAAACCCATTATTTATTTCCTGAAAAGATGATTTAACTAATTTACCTTTCGGTTAACCGGTCGAGCCTTGAATTTCGGGATTTTTGCCATCATTTCCTCCTCAAGTTCGGCAGAACTTTTGAGTTTAACAGATCGAACCCGTTGAGATGTTTCAAATGCGGGTTCCTTCGGTCTCGTTAGTTTCAGTTTCGGCTTTTTTTGCATCACTTGATTATCACCCTATTTGTTGTATACAAGTTTATTAAAATTACTGAACGACGAAACAAAAAATATATATAAAAAAAATGAAATTTACATGTGGAAGTGAAGAAGACGAAGCCCGTGTGCCAGATTGAAACTTTCTCATCATTTCCGCCATTGATACGAATGGAACAGGTGCTTGTTCGCGGACATACATCTTTTCATAAAAAGATAAAGAAAGTTAGCATCAAATCCTGTTGATTAAATTTTATATAAAAAAGAATAAAAAACAAACCTTTCTTTCTTCAATTCTTGTTGTTTTGGCAGCTGGTGTGGTGGCATTGATAACACCTGGTCTTGGTTTGTGAGGCAAGATTTGTGTTTTGATATTCAAAATCTGTAATTATAAAACAGTTATTACTAACACTTATTATATATATATATATATATATATATATATAACAGATGTGGGATTATAATATAATGATGAACAAGAATTGATGCTGACCTGTCTTGTTTTTCCACCTTCAAGTTTCTGTCTTTTTACAGCTTGGTTTTCTAGAGCAAGATTGTTATTATTTGTGTCCCTGCAAAGACGCCGAAAAAAGTATGAATAATGTAACCGAATCCAGTCAAAGGAACAAGTCAAAGCTAACCTTTTCACAGTAGCTGGTGTTTTGGAACCTTTGGCTTGTGACTGATTTCTGGATTTGAGTGAAGATAGATTATTAATTTTTCTTGCTGTTTGCATCATCATGTTGTTGGTTTTTTGAGCAGCCAATGGTGGGTTTGGAGTGCATGCTTCTGCTGCTGTAAATTTATAAAGTTTAATGGAGTAATAAATAAGTTTACATAAATACGAAATTGTGTTTGTTCATCAAATATATCAACCTTGAGATGAAACATCTTTCTTGAGTCCTTGTTCAGTCTTCTCAACAGCAGGTAACTGTAAAGACATGATTAGCAATTCAAAGACAAGAAGATTGTTGTTCAAAAGCAAGTCAAAGAGTAATCAATCACCTGATTTGGTGGTAGGTTTTCATCTTTTGAAGTCACTACTACTACTACTACATCTTCCTTGCTGTCAGAAGCAGGATCAAGCATAGCTTTTGCCTGTTTTTCTGGTTCCAAAGTAGTAGTATTATTATTCATCACAGAACTTGTGGCTTCAGATGGTACAGATTCCTGCAATTGTAAACAAAAACCAGCAATCAGAGACAGAGTCTTGATATATATATATATATATATATAAAATTCATGGCTTATTATGATTTACCTTTTGAGATGTTTCGGTAAAATCACAAAGACTGTCCAACTGAAGAGTTCTTGTAGTCTTGATCTTGTGCATAAAAGCTGAACCAAAATACATGAAGAAGCATGAGCCACAGTAATATATACAGTTTGTTGGATATCAATAATCAAATTCAAGGTACAAGAACACAATATTATCGTCAAAAAACCCCTAATTTTAAATTCTAACAAATTCAAGGCAATCATCAAAAAACCTACAAACCCTAATTCTAATTAAAAAATGAATGAAAAACACACTACTTGTAATCATCAATCAATAATCAAGAAACCGAATTCAAGATTCAACAGATTCATAAAAAACCCCTAATAACAAAATTCATCGAATTGATCAGACTTCAATTAAAACCCACTCGTAATTCAGAACACCAAATCAAAGTTAACAACAACGTACGTGAGGGAGCGTAAGCGAGAGCCGTATCAAACCAAATCTGTGCTTGACGCATCTGATCTTCAGTCTCTCCTTCAATGAAATCAAAGAACTTCGGCGCACAGAATTCGTAATCGGCGTCGATCGTCACATCCTCCATCGCAGTCACAGGATTTGATTGCTTGAAGGGATTTTAGGGTTTTAAGAGTGAGAGGGATCAAGGAAGAGTTGGAAAATTACTTTTGAGGGAAGAAGAAAGAAATAACGTTCGGATCTTCTTAACGGTCGAATTATTATTTGAAAAACTAAGAGAGACGTTTCATAACGGCTATATTGTCATTGCCTATTCCCTATATTAAAACGCTGACGACCTTTACAACTTATTATATTATATTATATTCTTTTTATTTTATTTCTTCTTTTTTGCTTTTGTTTTTGTTTATTTTTGTGCTACTTTTATTTTTCAATTTTCTAAATTTCACATGTTAACTCAACTATTTACTTAATTTAACCATTAAATTAAATAAATAGAGATGAAAGATTTTCATAGGATCCTTCCATACCACCCATGATCCTTACACACTATTTTTTTCCTATACGGCTCGTATAACACTTGAATCGTGTCAGTTTGTGTCTGATGTCGGTCATCGTTTATAGTGCCTCGTATAACCCTATACGGGTAGTATAGGTCTATCTGACTTGCACCATATTTTTTTAGCAATTTTAAACGTTCTCATTTTCGACCCTTTCATTTGTTGTTTCACTTATATAGAATAATGTTTTATATTGAAAAGTTGAATGGTATGATATTTTAGAATATGATAAATTGTCTTTTAATATTTACATAACATGTTAGGTAATTTGTAGTTATAACCTAAGAATATTCGTTTAAGATTATATTATGTTACACTTTATAATAGTCCATAAACAATAATCAATCAATGATTAAGCAAACAAGAAAACATTTGGCCAAAACATATTGATAAACATCTGATCCACATACATTAAAATAAAAGTGCACCTAAAAATACATCATGTTCCAAACACATAGTCCACATACATAAAAGTAACTAGGTCACCCTAAAATGCATCAAGTTTTAAACAGGTCCATATACATAAAGTTCATAATAGTACACACCAACACATAATGAAAATGAAATAAGAACTACTATGGTGGTGGCCATGTGCATGTGGCTTCGGTGCCGGTGGTGAGCCAGGTATATTCGGCACATTGAGAACTGGAATGCATTCCTCTGTCGCCTTGCGGATCATTCAATCCATAATCCACGTTTTCCGGCAATGATTAACCGTGGTCAAAAGGCAGTCTGAATTTTTCTGCAAATGTTTTCTATACGGTCGTATAGCCCTATACAACCGTATAGGTTTTATGGTTTGTCGGGGAGAAACACGAGCCATTTAATATCTATACGGTCGTATAGGCTGAAAAAAGTTGTTTTTTTTGTCACATTGTCACTCAGCCGTACCCTATACGGCCGTATAGGCCTATACGAGCCATATAAACATGTGTGTGTGTGTGGGGTGGGGGTGGGTATGAGGATCACATTCCTAAATAAATTGATAATGTATTTAAAAGAATTCTTTTTAAAAAAAATACAAACTGATTCTTATAATTTATAATTTTGTATCCATTTCTATACTACAATTCATAAATAGGCATGCAAGGTGTAAATAGTTTGACAAGCAAACAGAAGTGTACGAAACATATTTTCAACATATAGAACACTAGCAATGTTACCCGCGCGTTGCGGCGGTGTTGTTTGTGTCGTTACAAATATATATTTAGGTACATTCAAATGAAGTAGCTATAGGCTTCTTAAAAGTTAGTTTTCGGTAGAGTAAAAGAGTTGGGTTGTTCATTGGTTAGTCGGTTATTGTCTCCTAACTTGCAACAGGGATGTTGATTTCTTTTGGTTGTATAGTAGTTTTATAGTTTACTTTATATTCGCGTATTCGATGCAATTATCATATAAATAAAAAAACCATATAAAGGATAGATCATAACGCATTTTATCATATAAATAAAAAAACCATATAAAAGTCAGTCCGTTTTTTTATATTAGAAAGCATCGAAGTTAAGCGCAATATGTGAATTTTTTATATTAGAAAGCATCGAAATGAAGCACAATATGTGAATTTTTTATATTAGAAAGCATCGAAATGAAGCACAATATGTGAAGTAGAAAATCAACCAAAAAGAATAGATCATAAGGCATCATAAATAAGTAAATGAAAATTTTGATGAAAAATATATGATAATTTTGATGAAAAATGATTAATGAATATAAACTATGGTACTTGCTCATCATTTGTTTAATAATCTTCCCAAAAAATTTAAATTTTTACCCATTTTTCATATGATAAAACAAATTACGCTAAAATCAATTGATACGCAGAATATCTTACACACAACATAATAAACTTTGGATTTTACTTAAAAGAATATTTTAATTAATTTATGTTATTACAATTAAAAAAAAAGTAACTTCGATTTTTAGTATCAAATGGTTCTAATTAGTTTTGTATTTTTAACCCAAAAATAAAAATAAAAATAATTGGTACAACTAATTTGTAAGTAAATCAAATAGGTTATGTGTATGCACGATAATTAAGAAAACACACCGGTACCAAATTTAATTAACAGGAAAAAAAGTAAAAACCCATTTTCCTAAGTAAGGCATTCCCGTCCCCATTTCCTCCCTCCCAGTTCCACGTCGTTTTTCAGGCGGAGGTATTCCGGCCATGTCCATTTTTTCTAGTGATGCCACCGGAATACTTCCGTCTGAAAAATATGTATTTGTCCAGAAGACTCCCGTCAGAAAAAATGACGGCGTAGCGGTTTCGTCGGAAAAATTAGATATCTCCATAACCCTCATTTCCGATTACTCAAACCAGAAGAAATCTAGCGCATCATCACCGCCTTCGCATCCTTCATCTATCACCGGAGGCGATGACGAAACGCATGTTCATGCTTTGTCCGACGAAAACGGATTATGCCGTAGCGTCTAAACATAGAGAATGTTAAGAGTGAATTTGGTCGGGGCGTACGTAGAAGGTTATTTATAGGGTATGAAATGGTGGTGACGGTTGCGACGGTTGCATTTAGAAGTTGCGACGGATTATTGTTAAATGTTAATGGATTTAGTTTCATAACGGTTGGATTTAGTAGTTTACTTTATGGACTCTAAATAATAAATTTAAATAATTATTATGTTAATATTATGTTAATGGATTCAAAGAATAAGTTGTGGCGTGCATATTTATTATGTTAACAGATTTAAAGAATAAGTTGTGGCGTGCATGAAGAATGCATCAATTCTAAATGTAATAATAGATAATTTATAATGTATGTTTTTATTAGTAATGGATGAGATATGAGAAAGAAGACGTCGCATGTGTGGTGATGAGAGAGGCAGCCGACATTTCATGGCCATACAGCGTAACATCGTCTATAAGTAAAGAAGGCTGATACGATCATAATATTATCTATGCTTAATTATGATAGAAAATAATTTTCTTATAAGTTTATCCATGATTTAGTTTTCTTATTTGAAGAAACACTAACCCGACCCCGGGCAGGTTACTGGTAACCTGGGGGTTGGAGAGATGTTTCCCACGAGGGGTTAGACCCTTGGAAGATGGTTCTTCTGATAACCTGCAAAACAGACACCGTGAGCTCGTCACTGAGAAGGGGGGGGTTCCTCCTGGTGACCACCCTCCGGCGTGAGAATCAGACTAGATTGCTCTTTAAATATAAAAGTATATTAAGAGATTGCTAGAGCAGATATCAGGTATAATATGATGATAATGTAGTAAGATATGATAAGATGAGATGATCATACCATTTGTGGTATTTATAGCCGAAGGTAGGTTTCCAAGGGGTTTAGCCGGCCCAACACGCTACCAACTGTAACCTATGCACGTGCCCTGCCTGTGAGTGGTGGATAGGTAGCGGCTGACACAGAGCAGGCGTGTCGTGCACTCTTCCTCTTCTGCCAACTACAGGCTAGGCACGTGGTATGGCAGGAGTTGGTGGGTAGGCGGCGGCTATTGGTCACAGTGCTGTGGCGTGCTGTCTGCCATGCTGCTGTCAGTGAGCTGTCGCATCTCTGATCAGATCTTTTGCCCATACCTCGTCAGGTACAGTAAAAGATCCTTCAGTATACGGACTGGCTTATTTGGGCGGGAGTATTCCCCCTCCCGCCTCTGTGCGGGATTGCTCCCGGCTTGGCTCATTCCTTCAGGTGACACTGAACGATTGAGAGCTAAGTGCCTTGTGCGTGTAGCCATGCTGCGCGGGTGGCCTTCCCTCATGGCTTGTATCCGAGGCTGCGGGAACAGGCGGAGTCCTTCACCATGGGAGGCATTTCCTGCGGGACCAGCTTGCATACTGCGCGTAAGGACGTCACTTCTCTGAGCATGGTTGGTCCTGCGGATCCAGTTGGTCTCTGCGCAGACGTCCCTGTTTAAGGTGAGTCTTGCGGGTCCAACTGGGCTCTGCTGGGACCTACCTCTTCAAGTCCCCCCAGTCCAATGTTCTTCTCATGAGTGTTTAATGAAGTGAGGTGAACTTTTGGACTTGAGCAAAGGGTTTTGAAAAGGGTTTTGTAAGGTTTTCCATGGGGATTCTTTCCGCGGAAGTCCTTGTCACTTGCAGAAATGCCCGAGTTTCCTGCTTGGTCTTTGGGTATGATGCGGGTAGGTCTGTAACCTCCTCGCAAGTCAGGAGCATTGAGTCCCAGTTGTATGTATTTTCCATGAGGTTTTGGTAGTTTTGAACATAGTGATCAATTATGTTAAGACCACCAATTCCATCCTGGAGCTTCAAACAACGTAGTTCTCGATGTTCCCGCTATGCGGGGATGCTATTTCCGTTTCCGCAAGCATTGCCCAGAAGATCCTTCTTGGTTTCAATTCCCAGCGGAGCGCTAGGTATGTGAAGGGTTTTGCCTTAACACTGTACCTGCGCTCGTCTTACGGTTACTTTACTCAAGGTATTCCTGGCGTCAATTCCCTGCGGGTGCTAGGTATGTGAAGGGTTTTGCCTTAACACTGTACCCGCATCCGTCTTACGGTTACTTGTTCACCAAGGTTCTTGGCTTCAATTCCCTGCAGGTGCTAGGTATGTGAAGGGTTTTGCCTTAACACTGTACCCGCAGCCGGCTTACGGTTACTTGTTTGCCAAGGTTTATTTGGCTTCAATTCCCTGCGGGTGCTAGGTATGTGAAGGGTTTTGCCTTTACACTGTACCCGCATCCGTCTTACGGTTACTTGCTTGCCAAGGTTTATTTGGCTTCAATTCCCTGCGGGTGCTAGGTATGTGAAGGGTTTTGCCTTTACACTGTACCCGCATCCGTCTTACGGTTACTTGCTTGCCAAGGGGTAAGGGGTATTTTCCCGCTTACTTTTTAATACTTTCGAATTTTGAATTTTGAAATTCGAAGAGTTGGTGAAAAGATAAACCTCTGAAACGTCGTACGACGGTTTCTTCTGACTGTGTCAGGACGTGCAGGAAGTTATGGTGACGTGACAGAACATGGTCATTCCAGTCGCTTTTTCAGGCGCGTGGGAGCGATTTTTCGGGCGCGTGGCCGCGAAATTACTGGCACACGTCCTTTCAACAGCTGTTGCCAGCTTGCTTTTTGCCACGTGTCATAGTTTCATTGCACATTTGATTTCTCTCTCCTCCGCATTAAATTCACCGCATTAATTGCGATTACTATATAAAGGGGGAGAGGGTTATTTGCAATTCACACTTTCCACTTTCATCTCTTCTCAAGTAATTTCCGGCGAATTTTTCTGTTCAGTAAAGCATTACCCTGAAATCTCTTTTCGTCTTTCTTCCACCATGTCTTCTCATGATGCTGATGACCAGAAGACTGCTGGCGAATGCCAGTGCTCTCTTCCTGTCGATCTGTACCAGTATATCATCAGGAAGTTCATGCTCGAGTCTCTCGAGCCTGAGTTTCCTGAACCCCACCATACTGTGTACGATGCCCCTAGTGGCAAGATCGGGGTTTATGCTGCATTCTTTGTCTACGGGAACCTTAGGTTTCCGTTGACAAAGTTTGTGTACCGTGTCCTAGAGAGGCACGGTGTGCACCTGACAGAGGTGCACCCCATGGCCATTGCCAAGGTCCGGCACTTTGAGTGGGTGTGCCGGATACTGGGCCTTGAGCCCCTCGTTGATCGCCTGATGACCTTCTATACATGGAGGTGCATCCAAGGGTGGTACACTCTTACAACCCGTATCAAGGGTTTAAAGATTTGTACCACCGAGCGGAGTCTTCGCTCATGGAGAAGAGAGTTCTTCTTCATATCCGCTCGCGCCATCCCCATCGCCATGAAGTTCAAGAATGGCCAGGCACTTCCGAACCTTCCCGCCCTCAACTACGAGGAGGCGGAATGGTTCTCGAAGATTTCCCGGGTCCAGTCCCCGGTTTTCCGTTTTCCGGAGTCGGCGATGGTGATGTTGGGGATGAGCCGGGTGTGGAAGGCGGCGAATGCGGATAAGGTTCCGATCGTCCTTGAATATGGTTCGAACTCTGTCCCTTATGGTACGTCTTGTTTCATTTTGCTGACTTCGATTTTTACTAACTTTCTTGTTGATTTCAGAGGGGAACGATCTTCAGTCGCTCCTGAACCCGCGGGAGGAAGATGGTCCCGCGCGGATGGGTACTCGTGCTCTGGACGAGAACGAGTTGCCCATCTTAGAGCAGACCGCGGGTCGGTTCGTGGAGGTTTACCCGCCAGGCCAAGAGATCCTGAGCCACCGACGGCCAGGTAAGCCTATCTTCTACCCTGAACCTCTCAATGCTGTGCCTGCTGCTGGAGTTCATGACATTTCTTCTTCTGAGGAATCCGCAGAAGGTCCTCCACTGGTGCGGAAGAAAAAGGCTGCCGTCGGGAAGGGCAAGGAGAAGGTGGCCTCTACGGCCGACCCGGTAATCCTATCTGACTCGGAGTCAGATAATGCAGAGGTGGCGGGGAAGCCCGGTGGTGAGGAGACCACCGCTCCGGAGGCTGCAGGTGTTACCTCCGGGGAGGCAGCGACGACGACGGTTACCGGTGTCAAGAGGCCGACTCCATCGGGTTCACCCCCGCTCGTCCGTGCGTTCAAGCTCAAGAAACCCCGTGAGTACCCCCATAATTCTTGTCTAGATTTGTTGTTTCAAATAAATTTTTCTAACACTTTTGCTTGTGCAGGTGTGGATGTTGACGCATTCCAGGGTGGAGTTGGAGCAAGTATTCCCCCGCCAATGACGGTAGGCTCGGTCAGCCTTCCCGAGGCGTCGACCCAGGCGTCTACGCCTGCTTCCGCTGGTTCCAGCCTTCCTGAGGCTGTTCCAGCTGAGAAGGTGTCTCCGCCGGCCGTGAGTGCAATTTTTACAGCATCTTTCACGGAGCCGGCGGTTACTGTTGTTGAGGAGGTGGCGCCAAACATGGCTACCACAGCGGCTGCCACTATACCTGCGCCACCGGCACCGACGGCCGGACCATCAGGTATGCGCCAGGCTTCCCGCCGATCTATGCCACCTTCCCGTCTGCCTGACCTGTTGGATGGATTTCCTTTAGGTTCAGGTGATGGGTTTGGCGGCTATCGGCCTGTTATTGACCCTACAGGTACGTAGGGTTCTTTTTCCCTTATATATTTTTATCATCTTTTCCTAACTGCCTTTGTTTCTTTTGCAGTGTCGGATTCCAATGAAGTGTATGTTCCAAGATGGAACATACGCCGAGGAACAACCCTTCGTACCCCTGTGGAGTGCGTGGACTGGGCTCGCCACGCTGCTCCTCATGGTGCGTTGGGGGAAGCCATGGCTAGCTACCAAGAGGGTAGGCTAACCAATGAGCTTCGGGTTCTCCAGGCCCGGACGCAGCCCCGCGTCGAGCTGCTTTGTCGTGAAAACGACAAGTTAAAAGCAGCTCGCGCCAAAGATGTATCTGAAGCGCGGGCTCTTCGGGAGGAGAACCGGCAGTTGGCCGCTGCCGCAGCCGAGAAGGAGAAGGCGTTCAAGGCCCTCGAGGTTGAAGTCCAGGCGCGACTCGAGGCCCGCTCCAAGGCTGCCCAAGCTGTGAATGAACAGCTTCGGCTGGCCAAGGAGACTGCGCGAAACTCAACTGAGAGGGCTGCCAAGGCTGAAGCTGTTGCTGAGCCACTTCGCGAAGAGAATGAGCAGCTTAAATGCAAATTAAAGGCTCTTCAGCATGCTCATGACGCCTTGGCAATGGAAGACGCCAAGAAGCTGCAAGAGATTCTTGACCAGAGGGGGGTGCTTGACCAAACCGAGCGGAAGCTTAAGGGCGTCGAAGAGGCTGCCGCAAAGGAAGTATTACTTGCCAATCTGAACCAAAGCGAAGCCGAACGCGCCCGCGACGAAGTGCAAGCTACCCTCCAATGGCTACTTCGAGAAGCGTTGCCTCAGGTATCCTCTTTTTTTCTCTCTTTTCTACTTGTAATTAGAAAATGTTCTAACTTGTAATTTTCTTTTGTAGGTTGTGCGTCGGGTCCTTTCAGAGACCTCTTACGACGATGCAATGAGCGCAGCCCACAACGCTTCTCATGAGGATGGGGAGAAGACTGGTTTCCTGCTTGGTCTAGGGTTTGCTGAGAGAGGCTTTCCGCCCTCCAACTTCCCTTTATTCAATGTTAATACTGAAGTTGCTTATGACCAAGCTGTGAACCAGTATGCTGCCTTCCCGCATCCAGTGGTAGAGAAGGTGAATGAAGCTGCTGCTGCTGATGATGGGCTAAACATCCTTAAGGCTTTCCTTGGGCAGCCATGCTCAGACGGTGCTGGTCCAATGTCACACCCGGCCCTGAGCGGCGGAAACAGCCGGGCGCGCGCGAGTGGGGATTGATACTTAAGCACGGGCCATTGCAAAACATTCAAAGATTTTTATTGCGCATGAGAAGTTTAATACAAATACATTACATTGTTTAAGGATTACATAAAAACATCCAAGTACAAAAACTGAAGATTTTCTCGCCATATCCCCTTGCGCGGCGGGTAACCGTGCGCATCGAGGGGATAAAACCAAAATCTTCCAAAAAGCTTGTTTTAGATGTTCAGCGTGTGGTGCTCTAAGTGCGACTCCATGCGCTACCTAGTTATCTCCTGAAAGACACGTAAAAACATTTGAATCAGTATAAACTGAGTGAGTTCACAAGTTTTAGTAACTTGATAAATCGTATTGCATCATAATCTTGATACAAATCATTCTGAAACATAATTCTGGTAGCATCATTAAACACATGCTTGGTAAAACATAGTTATATCAACATATTCTGATAAAATCGTTCCGCGGGTTACGCGCGAACATTTCTGGGAACTGTGCTCGTCTGTGTAAGTGGCGCTGCCACTACGAGCTAAAATAACGTAATACCGTCCCGCGGGTTACGCGCAGACACTTCTGGAAAACTGTGCTCGTCTGTGTAAGTGACGCTGCCACTACGAGCGATTATATGCTGTAATACCGTCCCGCGGGTTACGCGCGGACGTTGTGCCGGAAAACAAGGCGCTCGTCTGCGTAAGAGGAGCGACCTCTACGAACGGGCTCAAACCCATAGTACTGCCCCGTGCTAGGCACTCGTCTGTGTAAGAGGTGCGACCCCTACGAGTGGGCGGATCAAACCAGCAGTCCCTACCCTTAGAGTTCCAATGGTAAAGTGATCACTTACTCGAATCTGGTGCACTATCATCGAAAAACCATAGATAACTGTTCGCATTGCTCATCATGAAACATAACTTAAACACGTAATCGTTTGCTTAGCTTGTAAATATACCATGATAAAACATTATTTAAATACGTGTCCCTCGCCCCGAAAGCAGTTTAAAATGGTGAAAATAGTGAAAATAGGGGCTGTGAGACTCACCTGTGGTTCTTGTTAAGGGATTAATCGAGATTCGGGTTTTCTTGGTGTTGGCCTCGGAATCGAAGGTCTAGAATACGATTAAATAACAAATATATATATTAAGATCAAGATATAAGGGTTGGAAAGTAGATCTCAAGGTTATAATCTCGGCTTACCTAGTAACAGGATCGGAGCTGGAAACAACGGATGCTTGGGAAAGGATTAGTGCAAGTTTGTAGTTCTTTGAAGTGTGTTTTGGGTGATAATTTAGGCTACAAATTTATAGGCAAACTCAAGGGAACATAATCCCTTGCTTTAGGGAATTGTAATCTTTTGAAATGATGATAAAGTATGGAAATTATTATTATTTATTAAAAAGAGTAGAAAAGTAGATTAAAGATTCTGATTTGATATGGACAGGACATGCAGGGCTGTGGTTGGTGAGAGTGGGTGGCTGGCAGTTGACTTTTACAGTTTGCTTTTTCAGTGCTTTAGACAGTGTACAGTAAAAAGTAGAAGTTTTCTGAAACACGCAACCGCCCTCTTTTGGGCGGGGACAATTTCCTTAAATCTGATTATTTTGACTAAGTGTTCTGCGCGTATAACTTGGTGCGCATAGCTTCCTGCGTGTAGAACATTTCTTTGCTGCGGGTAGGTGCGTAACCTTCTCGCAGTTAGGGACATTTGAGTTTCATTTGTAGATTCTCCAGGTGGTTTTGGTATTTCAACATAGTGATCAGTCATGTTGAAGTCAATTCCATCCTGGAGCTTCAGACAAACTAGCTCTCAACGTTCCCGCCATGCGGGTAGGTTAGTTCCCTTCCGCACGCGCATAAACGATGTAGGATGCACCCGCCTTAGCATCATGCGGGATGGTCAACCCATAGACAACATATCGTTTAAGTTACATGAAAACATAAGGCCAAAACGTTCACGCATGGCGCATATAACATATGCTCACGCTGGTTCTTAACATGGTGCGCTCGCGCAGGGCGCACATAACACATGCACGCGCTGACTAACATGGCGCGCTCGCGCAGGGCAAACATAAATGTCCGCGCTGATTCTAACATATTCTCGCGCCGGGCGCACATAATGTGCCCGCGCTGATTCTTAACATAGCGCGCTCGCGCAGGGCGCACATAACAAATGCACGCGCTGACTAACATGGCGCGCATAATATTTACAATCACCTAATTATTAGGTTGATTACTTAGTTTAAGGGGTTGGGAATTTACCGGGTGTCACATTCTCCCCTCGTTAAACGAATTTCGTCCCGAAATTTAGGAGACGTTGCTGGCAGAAGCCATATTCTGAAAGAGGTGTGGGTATTTTATGCGCATCTGATCTTCTCTTTCCCAAGTGAATTCAGGCCCACGCCTTGAGTTCCATTGAACTTTTACCAACTTGATTCTGCTTCTGCGCAACCTTTGTTCTTTCCAATCGGTTACTGCTATAGGCTCTTCTACGAAGTGCAGCTGTTTGTCAATATGAATTTCTTCCACCGGTAAAATCAACGTTTCGTCAGATAAACATTTCTTGAGGTTGGATACATGAAACGTATCATGAACTCCACTGAGTTCGGCGGGTAGACGGAGTTTATAAGCAACTGGACCGATCCTCTCCAGGATCTCAAAAGGTCCAATGTAGCGCGGATTTAGCTTTCCTCGCTTACCGAAACGGGGGACTCCCTTCCATGGAGAGACTTTCAAAAGTACTTTATCCCCTACTTGAAACTCCAACGGTTTCCTTCTCATATCAGCATAACTTTTCTGTCTGTCGCGTGCTGCCTTAAGGCGATCCCTTATCTGAAAAATCTTGTCTGTTGTTTCTTGGATCACTTCTGGACCAGTCATTTGCTTGTCGCCCACTTCAACCCAACACAGTGGGGATCTACACTTGCGCCCATATAAAGCTTCGAACGGCGCAGCCTTAATGCTTGTGTGATAACTGTTATTGTAAGAAAATTCAACCAACGGGAGGTGGGTATCCCAACTACCTCCAAAATCGATCGCGCACGCGCGCAGCATATCTTCCAATGTCTGGATTGTTCGCTCGCTTTGCCCATCCGTTTGAGGATGATAAGCTGTACTCATATCAAGGCGAGTACCTAGAGCTCCTTGTAACGATCTCCAAAACCTTGATGTAAACCGACTATCTCGATCAGAAATGATGGACACTGGGACTCCATGTTTTGAAACTACTTCTCGAATATATAGTCGGGCTAGCTTTTCCATTTTATCAGTTTCTTTAATCGGCAGGAAGTGTGCTGACTTAGTTAACCGATCCACAATAACCCATATTGTGTCATAACCCCCAGGTGTCCTTGGCAGTTTGGTGATGAAGTCCATAGAGATTTGTTCCCACTTCCACATGGGAATTTCTGGCTGTTGAAGCAACCCCGATGGTTTCTGGTATTCAGCCTTTACTTTTGAACACGTCAGGCACTTACTGACATACATCGCGATGGCGCCTTTAAGATTGGGCCACCAATACAGCGTTTTAACATCTTGGTACATCTTGTCTGCGCCAGGATGTACGGAATACCGCGTCTTGTGAGCTTCGTTTAATACCTGCTCGCGCAATCCTCCCTTGAGAGGGACCCATATGCGGTTGGCAAAATATCGAGTGTTGTTCCCTTTAAGTTCCAAATTCTTAACCATACCCCCAAGGCATTCGTTTTTAACAAACTCTGGTTTCAAGGCTTCTTGCTGAGCGTCTCGGATGCGGGTAGAGAGATCTGCGTGAATGGTCAACCTTAGAGCCTTGACTCGTAGCGTTTTTATTTGCTCCTTTCTGCTTAGCGCGTCTGCTACCACATTCGCTTTCCCCGGATGATACTTGATCTCGCAATCATAATCATTCAACAATTCAACCCATCTTCGTTGCCTCATGTTTAATTCCTTCTGATCGAATATATGTTGGAGGCTCTTATGATCCGTAAAGATTACACATTTCGTACCGTAGAGGTAATGGCGCCAAATCTTTAGCGCGAAGACAACAGCTCCAAGTTCTAAATCATGCGTTGTGTAGTTCTTCTCATTGGTCTTAAGTTGGCGCGAGGCATACGCTATAACTTTGTCTCGCTGCATAAGGACACATCCGAGTCCTTGATGTGAAGCGTCGCAGTAAACAACGATGTCATCTGTCCCCTCGGGCAGGGATAAGATTGGCGCACTACATAACTTCTGTTTCAACATTTGAAATGCCGCTTCCTGATTCTTGCCCCAAATAAACGCCTTGTCTTTCTGAGTTAGCGCGGTCAGAGGTAGAGCTATCTTGGAGAAGTTCTCAATGAAGCGTCGATAGTAGCCAGCTAGTCCAAGGAATTGCCTCACCTCAGTTGGGGTTTTTGGCGCTTCCCAGTTTTCGATGGCCTTGACTTTGGAAGGATCAACGTGAATTCCTTTCTCGTTTACAACGTGACCGAGGAAGTGAACTTCTCTAAGCCAAAATTCGCACTTGGAAAACTTCGCATACAACTTTTCTTTCCTTAACAATTCTAAAATCATTCTCAGGTGTTGCTCATGCTCGGCCTTGGTTCGAGAGTAAATCAAAATATCATCTATAAACACAATCACAAACTTGTCCAAGTATGGTTTGCACACACGGTTCATCAGATCCATGAATATAGCCGGCGCATTAGTTAGCCCGAAAGGCATCACTAAGAACTCATAATGGCCATATCTGGTTCGGAAGGCTGTCTTTGGCGCGTCTTCCTCATGGACCCTAAGTTGGTGGTATCCTGACCGTAGATCTATCTTCGAATAATAACTGGATCCCTGCAACTGGTCAAACAAGTCGTCAATCCTCGGTAAGGGGTACCGATTTTTGACTGTCAGCTTGTTCAGCTCCCTGTAGTCAATACACATTCTGAACGAACCATCTTTCTTCTTTACAAACAGTACTGGAGCTCCCCAAGGTGAAAAGCTTGGGCGTATGAAACCCTTATCCAATAGTTCCTGTAACTGATTGGATAGCTCTTGCATCTCAGATGGAGCTAAGCGATAAGGCGCTCGAGCTACTGGCGCAGCTCCTGGGACCAAATTAATACGAAACTCGACTTGTCGCGGCGGCGGTAACCCGGGCAAATCTTCAGGAAAAACTTCTGGAAATTCGCGCACTACTGGTAAGTCTTCAATTCTTCGCTCATCTCCTTTCTTTACTACATGCGCCAGGAAGGCGTAGCACCCTTTCCTTAGGCACTTACGCGCCTTTAGGCATGAAATCAGTTTCGTCGCAATTCCCCTTCTTTCCCCTTGAATCATCAAAGTTTCTCCGTTCAACAGTGGAATTCGAACCTGCTTCTCATGACAAACAATCTCCGCGAGATTCTCGACCAACCAATCCATACCTACCACAATATCGAAACTTCCCAAATCTATTGGCAACAAGTTTATATTGAACTCATGACCTCCCATGACTAACACACATTGCTCCGTCCTTTCATTCGCGCATAACTGCCTACCATTGGCTAGTTCTATAGTATAAGGTTTGTCTAGCCTACTGGTCGCTAAGCCCAGGGAGTTTTTAAACTCATGGGATATAAAACTTAGGTCAGCGCCAGTATCAAATAAGACAGATGCATAATGACCGTTAAGCAAAAACGTACCGGTTACCACATTCGGCTCTTCCTTTGCTTCACCCGCGCCGATCACAAAAGCTCTCCCGCGAGCTTGGTTTCCTTTCTGTGGGCAATCCCGACTGAAGTGTCCAGGCTTCCCGCATGCGTAGCAGTTGTCATTGGCTCCAGCTTCTTTAGCACGGCAATTCACCGTCTTGTGTCCTGGTCTGCCACATTTGGCGCACGTGACGTTCGCGCATTCGCCTTCGTGGTGATACTTGCATTTGTTGCACCATGGGTAAGGCCCGCTGTATCCTTTCCTTGATGGTTCCGCGGCTTGAATCGCGTAAACCCTTGTGCTTTCCTGCTTCTTGGGCGGTGGCTGCTTGAAGTCTGATCCTCGGTGGGAGTTCCATTTCCTCTTGGAGTCAGAGGTTCGCTGCTCGTTCAAGCGGGTGGTCAACATACCCGCACGAACCGTATCCCTTGTAAGGGTGATGGCTCGCGCAACCGCCTCGTCAAAGGTCGGAGGTGCGGCGGCGTTGAGCGGGACCCTAACGACAGGAGGTAACCCAAAGATGTACCTCTCGATTTTCTTTTCTTCTGTGTTTGCCATGTCTGGCACCAGCTGGCAAAGCTCGTTGAAACGATTGGTGTAGGCATCGATATCTGTTCCTACCATGGTGTGGTTCCAGAATTCTTGTTGCAAGCTCTGAATTTCTGCGCGAGAGCAGAACTTTCTCATCAACATTTCTTTCAATTCTTCCCAGGTCTTGTGAAGAGCAACTTCTCGCCCCAAAGTCTTTACTTGGAGCTTCCACCAAGATGAAGCTGCTTCTTGGAACATGCAGGTCGCGTAAAGGACCTTCTGGTTTTCACTACATCCGCTGATGGAGAGAACTGTCTCCATCTTGTCAATCCAATTGTAGAGCCCAATGGCTCCTTCGGTGCCTTTGAACGGCCAAGGCCTACAGGCCATGAATGTTTTATAGGAGCAACCTTTGTCCAAGGCTCCTGATTCGGGTTCTGGGGTCTCGTTCTCTTGGCGACCCTGACTAGATTCGGCCTTGCTGGCCTCATGCGTTGCAATCGCCTGCGCGATTATTTCTGCGAGCTCCTCGGGTGTCATGGTAATTCCCTTGGCTCTGGTTGGAGGCATTCTTTCATAAAAAGAAAATACAACAAACTTAGCGCATGTACTCAGAGCACATAATGTTCTTATCTCTAGACACTGTGACCCGTGTTCCTAAGTGCGTGTGTGATTTTTCTTTTGAAAATATTCTTTGAAAAATATTTCATGCGATTCCCCAAAGGTTATAGTCTAGGTTAAAAACTTCTTTTCCTAGTTCGCTATAACCAGTGCTCTGATACCAATCTGTCACACCCGGCCCTGAGCGGCGGAAACAGCCGGGCGCGCGCGAGTGGGGATTGATACTTAAGCACGGGCCATTGCAAAACATTCAAAGATTTTTATTGCGCATGAGAAGTTTAATACAAATACATTACATTGTTTAAGGATTACATAAAAACATCCAAGTACAAAAACTGAAGATTTTCTCGCCATATCCCCTTGCGCGGCGGGTAACCGTGCGCATCGAGGGGATAAAACCAAAATCTTCCAAAAAGCTTGTTTTAGATGTTCAGCGTGTGGTGCTCTAAGTGCGACTCCATGCGCTACCTAGTTATCTCCTGAAAGACACGTAAAAACATTTGAATCAGTATAAACTGAGTGAGTTCACAAGTTTTAGTAACTTGATAAATCGTATTGCATCATAATCTTGATACAAATCATTCTGAAACATAATTCTGGTAGCATCATTAAACACATGCTTGGTAAAACATAGTTATATCAACATATTCTGATAAAATCGTTCCGCGGGTTACGCGCGAACATTTCTGGGAACTGTGCTCGTCTGTGTAAGTGGCGCTGCCACTACGAGCTAAAATAACGTAATACCGTCCCGCGGGTTACGCGCAGACACTTCTGGAAAACTGTGCTCGTCTGTGTAAGTGACGCTGCCACTACGAGCGATTATATGCTGTAATACCGTCCCGCGGGTTACGCGCGGACGTTGTGCCGGAAAACAAGGCGCTCGTCTGCGTAAGAGGAGCGACCTCTACGAACGGGCTCAAACCCATAGTACTGCCCCGTGCTAGGCACTCGTCTGTGTAAGAGGTGCGACCCCTACGAGTGGGCGGATCAAACCAGCAGTCCCTACCCTTAGAGTTCCAATGGTAAAGTGATCACTTACTCGAATCTGGTGCACTATCATCGAAAAACCATAGATAACTGTTCGCATTGCTCATCATGAAACATAACTTAAACACGTAATCGTTTGCTTAGCTTGTAAATATACCATGATAAAACATTATTTAAATACGTGTCCCTCGCCCCGAAAGCAGTTTAAAATGGTGAAAATAGTGAAAATAGGGGCTGTGAGACTCACCTGTGGTTCTTGTTAAGGGATTAATCGAGATTCGGGTTTTCTTGGTGTTGGCCTCGGAATCGAAGGTCTAGAATACGATTAAATAACAAATATATATATTAAGATCAAGATATAAGGGTTGGAAAGTAGATCTCAAGGTTATAATCTCGGCTTACCTAGTAACAGGATCGGAGCTGGAAACAACGGATGCTTGGGAAAGGATTAGTGCAAGTTTGTAGTTCTTTGAAGTGTGTTTTGGGTGATAATTTAGGCTACAAATTTATAGGCAAACTCAAGGGAACATAATCCCTTGCTTTAGGGAATTGTAATCTTTTGAAATGATGATAAAGTATGGAAATTATTATTATTTATTAAAAAGAGTAGAAAAGTAGATTAAAGATTCTGATTTGATATGGACAGGACATGCAGGGCTGTGGTTGGTGAGAGTGGGTGGCTGGCAGTTGACTTTTACAGTTTGCTTTTTCAGTGCTTTAGACAGTGTACAGTAAAAAGTAGAAGTTTTCTGAAACACGCAACCGCCCTCTTTTGGGCGGGGACAATTTCCTTAAATCTGATTATTTTGACTAAGTGTTCTGCGCGTATAACTTGGTGCGCATAGCTTCCTGCGTGTAGAACATTTCTTTGCTGCGGGTAGGTGCGTAACCTTCTCGCAGTTAGGGACATTTGAGTTTCATTTGTAGATTCTCCAGGTGGTTTTGGTATTTCAACATAGTGATCAGTCATGTTGAAGTCAATTCCATCCTGGAGCTTCAGACAAACTAGCTCTCAACGTTCCCGCCATGCGGGTAGGTTAGTTCCCTTCCGCACGCGCATAAACGATGTAGGATGCACCCGCCTTAGCATCATGCGGGATGGTCAACCCATAGACAACATATCGTTTAAGTTACATGAAAACATAAGGCCAAAACGTTCACGCATGGCGCATATAACATATGCTCACGCTGGTTCTTAACATGGTGCGCTCGCGCAGGGCGCACATAACACATGCACGCGCTGACTAACATGGCGCGCTCGCGCAGGGCAAACATAAATGTCCGCGCTGATTCTAACATATTCTCGCGCCGGGCGCACATAATGTGCCCGCGCTGATTCTTAACATAGCGCGCTCGCGCAGGGCGCACATAACAAATGCACGCGCTGACTAACATGGCGCGCATAATATTTACAATCACCTAATTATTAGGTTGATTACTTAGTTTAAGGGGTTGGGAATTTACCGGGTGTCACATCCAAGCGGAGGTGGCCCTGAAGCCTGATCCTGAAGATCTCTTCCCACCGCTAGGATAGACTTAGCTTTGTATAGATTTCTTTTAGGCGGGTAGTTACCCGGCCACTGTTGTAATACATCATTGAAATATTAATCTTTTTGCGTATAAGACTGTTATTTCCTTCTTTGGGTTCCTTGCTTTATAAACTTATGACTTGCATGTTTAAATTAGCAATTTTCCAAGTGTTCAGAATAAGAACCTTTGAACGTGGTTGATAGTGGGTTAAAGTTTCGCTTCCTCCTTCGTGATTGTGCGGGTAGAACCGTCACTTGCACTTGGTAGGATGGCTAAACTTTAACTTTTATCTAACCTGCGTGCTGGTTTTTCTTACTTTTTTAGGATAAGTTAACCTTTGAACGTGGTTGATAATAGGTGTGAAGTTTTGCTTCCTCTTTCGTGATTGTGCGGGTAGAACCGTCACTTGCACTTAGTAGGATGGCAGAACTTTACCCTTATCTGACCTGCGTGTAGGTTTCTCATCTTTTGAGGATAAGTTAACCTTTGAACGTGGTTGATAATAGGTGTGAAGTTTTGCTTCCTCTTTCGTGATTGTGCGGGTAGAACCGTCACTTGCACTTAGTAGGATGGCAGAACTTTACCCTTATCTGACCTGCGTGTAGGTTTTTCTCATCTTTTTAAGAATTTTGTTTTGAACCGTTCGACGCGCGGTTGTCGATAGGTTATTATTCAGTTTCCTTAATGATTCATGCGGATAGACCGGCACTTTCATTTTTGGGTGCTGAACTTTTTCCCCTTCAACTGACCTGCGTGAAGGTTTGTCACGTTATTGGGTTCGTGCGGGTAGGACCGCCTTCCCATGCAATGACTTCACGTAATTATGCGGTGAAAACCGGCATATTAGTGTTCAGAAAAGTATAAATGTAAAATCATCAGCTTCGATATTCTTAAAGAGAATCATTTCCATTAGAAGTGGCTCTTGGCCTTCTCTTTACAAATTGGAATTGATTACATGCAAACTGTGTAATTGAACTCCCTTCCATGTTGGGATGGGAGTGCCATCGAGCCGATACGCACCTGGTTCGGGATCTCGTTCTTTACGCAGCATGTAGTCTCGATTTTGAAGCTGAAATTGGTTCGTGTTTTCCCCAGCTGGGGTTCTATACGCACTCGCCTGCCTAGCTTTTATTTCGCCACGAGGTGCGCGAGCGTCCCATCTCTGACGAATGTTTCGACCATGTCTTTTACGTCTATGCATTCTTCGGTGTTGTGGCCTTTTGTTCTGTGATAGTCACAGTACTTGCTCCGATCAGCATCGTGACGATGCCGGATTACTGGAGGCTTTGGCCATGGGAGCTCCTCAGTAGCAAATATGTCAGTGACGCTTTTGGTAAGTGGCGTCCACCTGGAGTTCCGGTGCGGCTTTACATTATCCCTTTCACCCAATCGGTGCTGTAAGCCGGATGAGGTGTCAAAGTTTACCCTTGACTGCCAAATGCCTTGCTTCCGTTTTTTGTTCAATCGGGCGGTGAGGACGTTGTCCTCTCTCGTCCTCTGGGTGTAAAGGTTTGTGTTCTGCGGAAGGTCTCTACCCAGTTGCTTCTCCGTTTCCGCATAGCGTTTGGCTGCTGTCATGATGCCATCCCATGTGGATGGCATTCCATCTTTACCCGTTAGGGTGCGGATAAGCTCTGGGTCTTGCGCGCCCTGGATGAAGGCTGCGCGAACAAGATCCTCGCTGATATTGCCCAAACTTAACTTCTTTGAGTTGAAGCGAGTGATGAAGTTTGGCAGAGATTCATCTTCTTCCCGTGTGCATTTGAGGATTGTCCATTGCTCCTCGGTATACTTTCGCTGCTGGCTGAAGTGTTGGCTAAACTTCTGCTGGAAGTCTGCCCAGTCGTAAATGTGGTTAACCGGTAAACGATCAAACCAAGCCCTAGCAGCCCCTACCAGCGTCATTTGGAACATGTAACACCACGTGGGTTCCGTCCAATTGCTAACGGTTGCCCCCGCTATGAACCTGTTCAAATGATCGTCTGGATCAGATAGGCCGTCATATGTGCCTATGTTAGGCATTTGTTTAGCACTTTTCGGGGCAATTGCTTCAGCAATGTCCCTTGCAAATTTGGACGTTCCTGCATTTGTAACGTTTGGTCTGAACGTTTTAGAGAAGTCTCGTGGACTTCCATCTATGCTTTTTGGTTTGAAGGCTTGTCCAAAATGCCTTTTCGGTTGGGTTTCCGTTTCTTTGCGCTTCCCTTTTGCTTTATGACGAGGGTTCGCGTCGGAGTCGGATTCCTCCGAGTCATCCTCCCAGTATTCGAATTCGTCGGCCTGTTGCACGGAACGCAAGCGTTCATTTAACTCAGCCTGGAATTCCTTTTGTCGTGCCTCCGCCCATGCCTTGACTTCGTCGAGAGTCTGGCGGGGGAGTCTTCGTTTTTCAAACTGGGTATCGGTGGATCCCAGTAGGCGGTCATTTACTGCACTTGACCGTTGTCTCACATATTCACAGTGTAGATGAGGAGTACTACTTCTTTTTCTATTTGTACAACTCAGTTCTTTTCTAATCTGGTGCCACGTTGAAGAGATATAACTAACTAACTTCTAATTTGTCACCTATATTCCCTTCTGAACCATTCTTCACATACCTGTTCCATTAATCTTTGCGTGCATTTTCCAATCCCTTACCGTCTGTTCTACGACGACGATAACATGTCTTCAACCTTTTCCTTCTCACACACAAAACATCTCCCATCTGTAAGTGCTCCGACGCCATCGTCGGCGTCATACTGACACCGTCACACTCGTCGAAGTTGGTTTTGTCATTGATGTTATTTTGACCTAAACCTGATCAGAAATTATGAACCTTAATTATACCGGGGCGATTTCTAGGGTTTAAGGCAATTGGGACTGCATATTAATTCACGTTTTCCTCAAATCCAACCTTAATTCAATCTCAGGTATGTGATTTCATATTGTTTTGTATTTACGACTTATGATATTAGTCTTTTAGGACATATGTTCGTGAAATTTAAGTTGCTGAAATTAGGCTTTTAGATAGTGTTTTTTTTGGTGCACACTATGTGTTTAATGAAATGTTAGTTGCTTTCGTAGTTGTTAAAACATGGGTTTTAAAGGCATTTTGCCTTGAATGTGTTTCTTTTTTGCTTTACAACTGTGGTTATCTATTTAAGCTATGTATAGGCGTTTGTTGTTTTTGCAATTAAAGATGTTGTCTATAAACTATACATTGACATTAGCTTTTGTCACCATCATTAATATAATTTAGGTGTACCTCGTTTTATTACTTTAACTTTTGAGTAAAATGTCATGTGTTTTAGGTACTTTGGGCTTATTCCTTTGAAGAGGTAGGTCCCAGCAGAGCCCAGTTGGATCCGCAAGACTCACCTAAAACAGGGACGTCTGCGCAATGACCAACTGCTCCAGCAGGACCCACCATGCTCAAAGAACCTTACGCGCAGTACGCCAGCTGTACCCGCAGGGAAAGCCTCCCAATGGTGAAGTACCCCGCCTGTTCCCGCAGCTGCGGATACAAGCCATCAGGGAAGGCTACCCGCACTAACAGCAAGGCTACACGCACAAGGCGTTAGCTACTTCAGTAGTCACATGAAGGAATGAGCAAGGCGGGAATACTCCCGCCCAAGTGAGCCAGTCCGTATGCTTCTGGAAGGTCTTTCGTACTATACCTACTAAGGTATGGGCGGAACAGACAAATTGACCAGAGCAGCCCATGAACCAATCACAGGGTGACAGCTCACCGACAACAATACGAGGAGGAGCACCCTCTAGTACTGTTTGTCACTATTAGCCGCTGCCTACTCACCAACCCTTACGAGGGGACGTGCGCAGCCTACAGTTGGTGGAACAGTGCGTAGCCGGCAGTAAAGGAACAGTATACAGCCGACCTTTACTGTTGGCCGTAGCCTACTCACCAACCAGCATGGCCTGTGCGTAGTCCACTGTTGGTGGAACAGGAATACTATTCAGCCGGCAGTACCTTCTAGGAAACCTACCTTCGGCTATAAATACTCCAACACCTTGGAATGGTAAGATCATCTGATATCTCAATCTTATCTAGCAATCTCTTAATATACACTTATATTCAGAGCAATCTAGTCTGATTCTCACGCCGGAGGGTGGTCACAAGGAGGAACCCCCCCCCTTCTCAGTGACGAGCTTACGGTGTCTGTTTTGCAGGTCTCCAGAAGAACAACCTTCTCAGCTGGACCTCATCCTTGTGGGAAACATTACTTAACCCCCAGATTATCTATAATCTGTCCAGGGTTCACCTAGTGTTTCTTCATTGGCGCCATCCGTGCATAAAAGCTAGAACTAATTTAGTTTTTTCAAAATTTTTGAAGAAATGGTTAACGTTACTCCGGTCCCAAGGCTAGTAACCGACCAAGAAACCCCGGTAACCACAACCCCAGCAACTGGGGGGAACACCGGCGGTTATACAAATCTTACGAACACTACCCCGACTACCCAAGCCGGGGCAAGTGCAGTAAATATTTCACTGGGGTTCACTGATGCCCAGTTGGAAAAACGAACGAGGGTCCCTCGCCAAACACTAGATCAAGTGAAGGCGTGGGCCGAAGCACGTCAAAGAGAGTTCCAAGCTGAATTGGATGAACGCTTGCGTTCAGTTCAACAGGCTGACGAATTCGGCAGTACTCGCCAACACCTCAATATGAACAGTGAGTGCGAGTACTCAGAAGACGAGAGGGAAGAATCCGATACCGACGCAAACCCTCGCCATAAGGCGAAAGGGAAGCGTAAGGAAACGGACTTCCAACCAAAAAGGAATTTTGGGGAAGCTTTTAAACCAAAAAATGCGGAGAGAAACCCGCGTGACTTCTCCAAAACCTTTAGACCAACTGCTACAAATGCAGGAAAGTCAAAATTCGCAAGGGACATTGCGGAAGCAATCGCCCCGAGAAGTGCCAAACAAATGTCCAACATTGGCACTTATGACGGTCTATCCGACCCAGATGACCATTTGAACAGGTTCATTGCGGGGGCTACCGTCAGTAACTGGACGGAACCCACGTGGTGTTACATGTTCCAGATGACTCTGGTCGGAGCGGCCAGGGCATGGTTCGATCGTTTACCGGTCCACCATATATATGACTGGGCGGACTTTCAGAACAAGTTCAGCCAGCACTTCAGCCAACAGAGGAAATACACTGAAGAACAGTGGACGATCCTCAACTGCGTTAGAGAGGAGGATGAATCTTTACTAGACTTCATCACCCGCTTCAACTCCAAAAAGCTAAGTCTCGGCAACATAAGTGAAGATCTGGTTCGCGCCGCTTTCATCCAAGGCGCCGAATACCCAGAGCTTATCCGCACATTGACGGGTAAGGATGGCATGCCATCAACATGGGATGCCATCATGACGGCGGCAAAGTTCTTTGCCGAGACGGAAAAGCAACTGGGAAGGGATCTTCCCCAGAGTACACACCTCTACACGCAGAGGACAAGAGAGAACAATGTTCGGATCGCCCGACAGAACAAAAAGAGGAAGCTAGGTATCTGGCAGTCAAGGATAAACTTTGACACCTCGTCCAGCTCTCACCCTCTTGTTGGCGGAAGAAATCACACACACCCTTCAAGCCAAAAGCACCGGTGGACGCCACTCACCAAAAGCGTCACGGAGATATTTGCCACTGAAAAGCTACCGTGGCCAAAAGCTCCAATGATCCGGCAGCGACCTAATGCGGATCAGAGCAAATCCTGTGACTTCCACGGGACAAAAGGTCATGGTACAGAAGAGGGTACATCCTTGAAGGATATTGTTGAAGCATTCGTCAAGGATGGAAGACTGGCACACCTGGTGGCATCAATCAAGAAGGGAGGACGGAACGACAACCGGTACCGAGGCAACGGACGAAAGCCCGTTGACATCAGCATCAACATGGTTCATGGTAATATCAGAGGAAGAAAAAGGCGAATGATAGAACCATGTGCGTGGAAGGAAGCTGAGGTGCGCTTCCCGCGAGTGCCAGGAGGACCCAGCAAAGAAGGCCCTATCATCATCAAAAGCCAGCTGGGGCACTACATCACCTCCCGCACTCTTGCTGACAACGGCGCCTCGTCAACGGTGATGTACAGGCAGTTCTTCGACAAGCTAGATGACGAAGACAAGGAACGCCTGGAAACGATCTACGCCTCGATGGAAGGGTTTGATGGCAGCACAAACACCCCCCTGGGTATCATATCTTTCCCCGTCACTCTCACAGATGGGAAACACTCCCGCATAGAAGACGTGGACTTTGTCGTGATGAGGAAGCCACACCACACATACGACATTCTCTTCGGGAGAGACGGGATGGCAAGATTCAACGCCGTGGTATCCTCAGTCCACGGCATGATGGGATGGCCAACAGCTGAGGGTGTAGCGATGATCACCGGCATTCCCCAGGTATGCATCGCATCTGTCTCATCTAAACCCAAACCAAAGATGGCTAAACCAACCATCACCGAACCAGAAAGATGGGCCTTCAACGGCAAGTACCCGGACCAGGCCGTCACCATTGGCCCAACAATTGTTGATCCCACACGCACCTTACTCAAGCGCTTATTACAAAAAAACGCTGACATCTTCGCGTGGACACCAGCTGACATGACTGGTGTGCCCCGAAGTAAGGCAGAGCATAAGCTCAAATGCGATCCGGCTGTTACGCCGATCGTACAAAAGCGCAGAGTAATGGGGCCAGAACAAACTAACGCGTGTAGAACCCAAGTCAAGGAACTCCTTGACGCAGGCATCATACGCGTTAGTAGATATCAAACTTGGGTTGCAAATCCCGTTATGGTACCGAAGAATAACAAACAATGGCGCATGTGCATAGATTTCAAGGACTTGAACAAAGCATGCCCCAAAGATTGTTATCCGTTACCCGAAATTGATCTTAAGGTGGACTCGCTGGCACCGTTCCGCCTTAAATGCTTCCTGGATGCGTATAAGGGGTACCATCAAATACACATGGCCGTTGATGATCAGGACAAAACCGCTTTTCGGACGCCCGATGGCACATTTTGTTACCAAATGATGCCATTCGGACTTAAGAATGCCGGGTCCACATACCAACGCCTGATGGACAACCAGTTTCATGCCCAAATTGGGAGGAACTTGGAAGTCTACATGGATGACTTGGTCATCAAAAGCCCTGACCCAGAAGTGATGTTGAAAGACATCGAAGAGACTTTCAACACGCTCAGGAAGATAAACATGAAGCTCAACCCGAGCAAATGTGCCTTTGGAATGGAAGAAGGGAAGTTCTTGGGGGTCATCGTCACTAAAGATGGCTTCAGAGCGAACCCTGAAAAGGTCGAAGCCATTATCAAAATGGAATCACCTACTACCATCAAACAGGCTCAGACACTGAATGGACGACTGGTGGCACTTAATCGCTTTTTGGCAAACCACGCGGATAAGTCGTTTCCGTTCGTGTCAACGTTGAGAAACTGTTTAAAGAAAACGCACTTCCGCTGGACACCAGAAGCGGAAGCAGCTTTTCAGGAGATTCGGTCACGCTTGATCGAACTCCCAACACTCACAGCACCAAAAGCGGGAGAGGAATTAACCCTATACCTTTCCGCAACAGATAGAGCAACCGGGGCAGTCCTGCTAGTAGAGCGAAAAGGCATCCAGATGCCAATCTATTATGTCAGCCGTGTCCTAACAGACGTAGAAACCCGGTACTCTACCCTCGAAAAATTAGTCTTAGCACTTATACACGCTTCACGCAGGTTAAGACGATATTTCCAGGGCCACCCAATAACCATTCTCTCTAACTTCAAACTTGCAACGTTCTAGGCAAACCCGAATTATCGGGACGCCTAGCCAAATGGGCAATTGAGTTGGGAGAATACGCGATAAAGTATAAACCAAGACCAGCCATAAAAGGCCAGGTTCTGGCCGACTTTATTGCAGAAGTGCCTGCATCGCGGGAAAAAGAGTGCCAGGAAGAGGTTCAACCCTCTCCAGCACAAGACATCAATGTCTGGCGACTCTACACTGATGGAGCAGCCAGTAACGAGGGTTCAGGCGCAGGGCTGAAACTAACCAACCCAGCAGGCCAAGAATACACTTACGCTATTCGACTGGATTTTCCAAGTACGAATAACGAAGCTGAATATGAGGCATTCTTGGCTGGGCTGAGAATTGCGCGTAAGATGGGGGTGAAAAACTTGGAAGCCCACGTGGATTCCATGTTGGTAGCCAATCAAATCAACGGGACGTACACGGCCGTGAACGACACAATGGCCCTATACCTCGCACAAGCAAAATCCCTTATGCGCGATTTCAATGACTGCAAAGTCATACACGTCAAGCGAAGTGAAAACAAATCTGCGGATGCGTTAAGCAAGCTTGCATCATTAGCCTTCACCCACTTAGGAAAGGATATCCGCATTGAAATCCTCGAGACACCTTCGGTCCCGCACAAGGAAATTTGCGTCATCCAAACCGGCACGGAAACGTGGATGACACCAATAATAAAATACCTTGCGGCAGGTACACTCCCAGAATCCAAAACACAGGCAAGAAAACTACGCTGTAAAGCACTGAATTATCAACTCATCGATGACATCCTTTACAGACGTAACTTTCTTGGCCCACTCTTAAGATGCGTGGACAACCAAGATGCTGACTACCTCCTAAGGGAAGTACACGAAGGCATCTGTGGAGTACACGCAGGTCCCCGTGCTGTTGTAGCTAAGCTAAACAACGCGGGATACTTTTGGCCGGGGATGCATACGGATGCACTGGCATACATCAGAAAATGCAGGTCTTGCCAGCTTTACGCACCCAACACGCACCGCCCGAAGAATGAACTTGTTCCAGTCACTTCTTCATGGCCATTTCAGAAGTGGGCCATTGATGTGACAGGCCCATTTCCTACAGCAGCAGGAAATGTTCAGTTCCTTGTGGTAGCCATCGACTACTTCACCAAGTGGATAGAAGCAAAACCTTTAGCCCAAACAACCGCAAAACATATCAAAAAATTTATTTGGGAATTTATTATTTGTCGTTTTGGACTTCCACAGAATTTGGTGAGCGATAATGGCACCAACTTTGCTGACAAGAAGCTACAACAGTGGCTGAAAGAACTTCAAATCACCCACACCTTTACCTCAGTGGCACACCCGCAAGGTAATGGTGAGGTGGAAAGAGCAAACAAGAGCATCGTCGAAGGCATCAAGAAAAGACTCTTGGAACACAGATCCGGCTGGGTGGACGAGCTTCCGCACGTCCTTTGGGCAAACAGAACGCTGAAGAAGGCCAGTACGGGAGAAACCCCGTTCAGCCTCACTTATGGCACGGAAGCCATGGTCCCGGTCGAAATTGGTTTACCCTCACCAAGGATCTTGATTCAGCCAGAAGACAATGATGCGGAAAGACGGTTGGATCTTATGCTGACCGAGGAACGCAGAGACTTAGCCGCAGTGCGTGAAGAGAACTACAAGTGACAAATGCAAAAGTACTACAACACGCGGGTAAAACTCTGCAACTTCAATGAAGGAGACTACATACTGCGTAACAACGAGGCTTCGAACCAAGAACGCCCAGGAAAGCTGGCCCCGGTCTGGGAAGGGCCATACATTATCAAAGAAGTCCTGGGAAATGGCGCATACCGGCTCGAAAGGCTCGATGGCACTCCTATCCCAAGAACATGGAATGGAGCTCAATTACGCAAATGTTATATGTAGATCAATTCCAAACTTGTAAAGAAAAGGCCTAGAGCCACTTCTAATGGAAATGATTCTCCTTTCATAATGTGTTAACTTTACCTTTATACTTATGAACTTCCCACACTGGTGCCGGTATTCACCGCATAAATGGGGAAGAAGTAAGTCGTTACGTGTGGAAGGCGGCAAAACCCGCATAAACACAACGCTAAAAATAAGGAAAACCTACACGCAGGTCAGATGTAAGTAAAGTTTAGCCATCCTTGTAAGTGCAAGTGACGGTCTTACCCGCACAATCACGAACAAGGAAGCAAAACTTCAACCTATCATCTACCACGTTCAAAGGTTATCCTAAAAAAGAATAAGGAAAACCTACACGCAGGTCAGATGTAAGTAAAGTTTAGCCATCCTTGTAAGTGCAAGTGACGGTCTTACCCGCACAATCACGAACAAGGAAGCAAAACTTCAACTTATCTACCACGTTCAAAGGTTATCCTAAAAAAGGATGAGGAAAACCTACACGCAGGTCAGGTATGGGTAAAGTTTAGCCATCCTACTAAGTGCAAGTGACGGTCCTACCCGCACAATCACGAAAGAGGAGGCAAAACTTCACACCTATTATCTACCACGTTCAAAGGTTAACTTATTCTAAAACACTTGGAAAATTGCTAATTCAAACTAAAGTATGCAAGTCATATAACGTTTATAAAGCAAGGAATCCAATGGAAGAAGCGGTCTTAGCCGCACAAAGATTTATATTTCATAAATATTCGTTACAAGAATGGCCGGGTAACTACCCGCCTACAAGAAAGTAAATCTATACAAACTAAATCTATCCTAGCAGCGGGAAGGGATCTTCAGGATCAGGCTTCAGGGCCACTTCCACTTAGACCAGCGCCGTCAGTAGAGCGTGGCAGTTCAAGGAAAGCCTTAAGGATAGCTAGCCCATCATCAGCAGCAGCAACTTCATTCACCTTCTCCACCACCGGATGCGGGAAGGCAGCATACTGGTTCACTGCTTGGTCGTAAATAGCTTCAGTATCCACATTATACAAAGGGAAGTTGGAAGGCGGGACGCCTTTCTCAACGAACCCTAGACCAAGCAGGAAGCCGGCCCGTTCCCCATCCTCGTGAGAAGCGTTGAGGACTGCGCTCATAGCATCGTCGTAAGATGTCTCTGAGAAGACCCGATGCACAACCTACAAAAGAAAATATACAAGTGAACACCCTTTTACAAAGAAAAGCGTAAAGACATGAAAGCTTACCTGAGACAACGCTTCTCGAAGAAGCCATTCCTTGGCAACCAGAGCTTCTTGGAGGGCAGCTTGAGCTTCGTTACGGGCGCGTTCGGCTTCACTCTTGTTAAGGTTGGCAAGCAACACTTCTTTAGCCGCAGCCTCTTCGACGCCCTTTAGCTTCCGCTCAGTATGGTCAAGCACCCCCCTCTGGTCCAAGATCTCCTGGAGCTTTTTGGCGTCTTCCATCGCCAAGGCATCATGAGCCTGCTGGAGAGCCTCTAATTTGGCTTTAAGTTCTTCATTCTCCACGCGCAGAGGCTCAGCAACAGCTTCAGCCTTGGTGGCCCTCTCGGTTGCGTTCCTCGCAGTTTCCTTAGCCAGCCGAAGCTGTTCATTAACAGCTTGGGCAGCCTTGGAACGGGCCTCGAGTCGAGCCTGAACTTCAACCTCGAGGGCCTTGAAGGCCTTCTCCTTCTCCGTAGCCACTGCGGCAAGTTTTTGGTTCTCCTCCCGGACAGCCCGCGCCTGAGCTACTTCCTTGAGGTGAGCTGCTTTTAACTTGTCATTTTCACGACAAAGCAGCTCGACACGCGGCTGCATCCGGGCCAGGAGAACCCGAAGCTCATTGGTTAGCCTACCCTCCTGGTAGCTAGCCATGGCTTCCCCCAACGCACCACTGGGAGCAGCGTGACGAGCCCATTCCACGCACTCCACAGGGGTGCGAAGGGTTGTTCCTCCGCGAATGTTCCATCGTGGAACATACACTTCATTGGAATCCGACACTACAAAAAACACAAAGCAGTTAGGAAAAGATGATAAAATATATATATAAAATAGGCCAGAAGAACCCTACGCACCTGTAGGGTCAATAACAGGCCGATAGCCGCCGAACCCATCACCTGAACCCAAAGGAAATCCATCCAAGAGGTCAGGCAGATGGGAAGGTGGCAAAGATTGGCGGGAAGCCCCATGCGTACCTGATGGACCGGCCGTCGTTGCCGATGGCGGGGGCATGGTAGCAGCAGCCGTGGTCGCCGCCGCGGAATCCGCAGCAATGGTAACCGCCGGCTCGGTGAAGGATGCTGTAAAAATCGCACTCACAGCCGGCGGTGACGTCATCTCGGCTGGAACAGTCGGCTCAAAGGAGTGCGCCACTGAACCAGCGGAAGCAGGCGCAGGCGCCTGGGTCGACGCCTCAGGTAGGCTGACCAAGCCTACCGTCATTGGCGGAGAGGTACTACTCGGTGCTTCACCCTGGAATGCGTCAACATCCACGCCTGCATAAAGAAGAAAAGTGTTAAAAGATTAAGCTATGAAGATAAAAGCTAAAGGAAAGTTGTACTTACGGGTTTTCTTGAGCCTAAAGGAACGGAGAGGCGGGGACGGACCCGATGGAGCATGCCTCTTAGCGCCGGTCACTGTCGTCTTCTTTGGCTCTCCGGAGGTGACAGTCGCAACCTCCGGAGCGGTGGTCTTATCACCACCGGGATTCCCCGCCACCTCTTCGCTCTCGGTCTCCGAATCAGACCGAGGCGCTGGATCGGCAGTGGAGGCCTTCTCTTTCCCCTTCCCGCCGGCAGCCTTCTTCTTCCGCACCAACGGAGGACCATCTGCGGATTCCTCATCAGAACATACGATTAAAGGAATTCCAGCAGAGGTTTCAACATTGAGGGGTCGAGGGTCGAATAACGCCTTACCTGGCCGACGGGCACTAAGGATCTCATGGCCTAGCGGATAGACCTCCACGAACCGATCCGCCGTTTGTTCTAGGATGGGCAACTCGTTCTCGTCTAGAGCGCGAGTACCCATCCGGGTGGGACCATCAGCCTCCCGCGGATTAAGGAGCGACTGCAGGTCATTCCCCTCTGAAATAAACAGGAAAAAAGTTAGAAGCAATTCAGAATCAACAATAAAAGACAAAGCATACCGTAAGGAACAGAGTTCGAACCGTATTCAAGGACGATTGGGATCTTTTGCGCATCGGCAGCCTTCCACACCCGGCTTATCCCCAGCATCACCATCCCGGACTCCGAAAACCGGAGATTGGACCCGAGATATCTTCGCAAACCATTCCGCCTCCTGGTAGCTGGAGGCGTGAAGGCTGGGAAGTGCTTGCCCGTTCTTGAATTTCATGGCAATGGGGATGGCGCGAGCGGATATGAAGAAAAACTCCCTCTTCCACGCGCGAAGACTGCGCTCGGTCGCGCAGATCTTTAAACCCTTAATCCGGGTTGTCAACGTGTACCACCCCTGGATGCACCTCCAAGTGTAGAAGGTCATCAGGCGGTCAACATAGGGCTCAACGCCCAGTATCCGGCACACCCACTCAAAGTGGCGAATCTTGGCGATCGCCATGGGGTGCAACTCGGCCAAATGAACACCGTGCCTCTCAAGGACACGGTAAACAAACTTTGTCAATGGGAACCTAAGATTCCCATAGACAAAGAATGCAGAAACCCCGATCTTGCCTCTGGGGGCATCGTATACCTTCTGGTGGGGTTCAGGAAACTCAGGCTCGAGAGACTCGAGCATGAACTTCCTGACGACGTACCGATATAGATCGCCAGGCAGAGCACACTGGCACTCACCAGCAGTACTCTTGTCATCAGCTGTAGAATCGATATCACGAGACATCTTGTAAAAGAAGAAGAAAACGATTTCGGGAGAATGCTTGCCTGAAAAGGATGAGTATTCGCCGGAAATCGCTTAAAAGATGAAGAGAAGAGTGAAAGTGTGGATTACAAAGAACCCTCTCCCCCTTTATATACTAATCGCAATTAATGCGATGCATTTAATACGGAAGAGAGAGAAAACGAAGGTGCAATGAAACTATGAGACGTGGCAAAAAGCAAGCTGGCAACAGCTGTTGACAGGACGCATACCATTAATTTAGCGGCCACGCGCCCGAAAAATCGCGCCCACGCGCCTGAAAAAGCGTCTGGAATGACCATGTACTGTCACGTCACCATAACTTCCTGCACGTCCTGACACAGTCAGAAGAAACCGTCGCACGACGTTTCAGATGTTTGGACTGTTCCTCTTTCCACCAACTCTTCGAATTTCGAAATTCAAAATTCAAAAAGATTCAAAAGTAAGCGGGAAAATACCCCTTACCTTGGCAACCAAGTAACCATAAGACGGGTGCGGGTACAGTGTCAAGGCAAAACCCTTCACATACTTAGCACCCGCAGGGAATTGACGCCAGGAATACCTTGGAAATAAAGTAACCGTAAGACAAGTGCGGGTACAGTGTCAAGGCAAAACCCTTCACATACTTAGCACTCTGCAGGGAATTCAAACCAAGAAGGATCTTCCGGGCCATGCTTGCGGAAACGGGAATAACATCCCTGCATGACGGGAACGTCGAGAACTATATTGTTTGAAACTCCAAGATGGAATTGGTGGTTTTAGCATAATTGATCACTATGTTGAAAACTACCAAGACCCCATGGAGAATCCACACAAATGGGACTCAACGCTCCTGACGTGCGAGGAGGTTACAAACCTACCCGCTTCATACCCAGAGATCAAGCAGAAAAGTCGGGAATTTCTGCGTGACATCAGGAAAACCGCGGGAAGAATCACCACGGAAAACCTAAAAACTAAACCCTTTTCAAAACCCTTAGCTAAGTCCAAAAGTTCACCTCACTTATTAATAATTCATGAGAAGAACATTGGACTGGGGGGACTTGAAGAGGTAGGTCCCAGCAGAGCCCAGTTGGACCCGGAAGACTCACCTAAAACAGGGACGTCTGCGCAATGACCAACTGCTCCAGCAGGACCCACCATGCTCAAAGAACCTTACGCGCAGTACGCCAGCTGTACCCGCAGGGAAAGCCTCCCAATGGTGAAGTACCCCGCCTGTTCCCGCAGCTGCGGATACAAGCCATCAGGGAAGGCTACCCGCACTAACAGCAAGGCTACACGCACAAGGCGTTAGCTACTTCAGTAGTCACATGAAGGAATGAGCAAGGCGGGAATACTCCCGCCCAAGTGAGCCAGTCCGTATGCTTCTGGAAGGTCTTTCGTACTATACCTACTAAGGTATGGGCGGAACAGACAAATTGACCAGAGCAGCCCATGAACCAATCACAGGGTGACAGCTCACCGACAACAATACGAGGAGGAGCACCCTCTAGTACTGTTTGTCACTATTAGCCGCTGCCTACTCACCAACCCTTACGAGGGGACGTGCGCAGCCTACAGTTGGTGGAACAGTGCGTAGCCGGCAGTAAAGGAACAGTATACAGCCGACCTTTACTGTTGGCCGTAGCCTACTCACCAACCAGCATGGCCTGTGCGTAGTCCACTGTTGGTGGAACAGGAATACTATTCAGCCGGCAGTACCTTCTAGGAAACCTACCTTCGGCTATAAATACTCCAACACCTTGGAATGGTAAGATCATCTGATATCTCAATCTTATCTAGCAATCTCTTAATATACACTTATATTCAGAGCAATCTAGTCTGATTCTCACGCCGGAGGGTGGTCACAAGGAGGAACCCCCCCTTCTCAGTGACGAGCTTACGGTGTCTGTTTTGCAGGTCTCCAGAAGAACAACCTTCTCAGCTGGACCTCATCCCCGTGGGAAACATTACTTAACCCCCAGATTATCTATAATCTGTCCAGGGTTCACCTAGTGTTTCTTCAAAAGGCATTTTGCCTTGAATGTGTTTCTTTTTTGCTTTACAACTGTGGTTATCTATTTAAGCTATGTATAGGCGTTTGTTGTTTTTGCAATTAAAGATGTTGTCTATAAACTATACATTGACATTAGCTTTTGTCACCATCATTAATATAATTTAGGTGTACCTCGTTTTATTACGTTAACTTTTGAGTAAAATGTCATGTGTTTTAGGTACTTTGGGCTTATTCCTTTGTATTAGCATAAATTTTGTAGTATTATGTCAAAATAGATGACTCATTTTTATTTAACTGTTTGTCTGTTTATACTAGGGGAAGCGGCTATGACCCAAGATATAATACTCAAGATTTGTAAAATGTTAATATCACCATCTGCAAAAGTTCATTGTTTCTTATTTTACATGTTGACATACATAGTCAAGTATAACAATGTCCATGACAAATGGAAGCACCATAAGCTTAATGTGAGAGACGAAAGCACCCTTCTCTCAGCATCTGTCAAGTACAACAATGTTCATGGCCAATTAAAGCACCATGAGCTTAAGGTGAAAGACGAAAGCACCCTTCACTCAGCATCGGGTAACATCTACAAGACTCTTTATAAGTTACCTTTTGGGCATAATGATTTTGTTGTGGGAATTTGTATTATTATCTTAATTTTGTTATTTACAATGCAGATGACAATCCGTCCCATATATAACGGGCTAAAATTCTCACATTTACCAGTTTCATCGGTTAAAAAATGTATAGCCAAAACATGCACGTTTACTTAAATCGGTCACGTTGCATACGACAATTGCAAGGTACAAATATAACAAGACTAGAAGAACATCTTGCTCATTTGATGTGCTGAAAGCTACTTATAACAATACCAGAACAATTTGTTGCTCATTCAATGTAATGAAGTAATTTTATATATATTGATACATACCAGTTTAATAAATGGATATATTTTGGGACTGTTTATGTTTAGTGCTAACAAGTTAAACTTGGGACCTTAATTTAGAACCACAATGGCGTGGCTAAAGATGATGAACAAGTCTAAGTATCGTAGTGACGCACAGATAGTCTAAACAGTTGATCAAATGTTAACCCCCACAGTGAAGCGTGGGGTAAAATACTAGTTATAGTCTAATTAGGTTTCATTATTATTATTATTATTATTTTGTATTATTATTATTATTTTATCTTTTTTCTATTTTTATGTCTTATTTCCTATAAATTGTAATCATTATCTGAGAAAAAGAATAAGAAACAGAATAAGAAAATTGTTTCAACTTTGATTTCTTCTTCTCTTCTTGTTTTTGAAGCATAACTCACTCTACGGGTCTATCGAGAGATTAATTATCTATCAAAGACTATATATATATATAGGCTTAAGTTCAAGAGAGAAATGATATTAGTGCGAGAAATGCGAGAAATGAATATAAGCCACTAGTTTTGTTTTATGTTTTAAATATTTAAGAATAAATTAAAAGATGTAAATGCAGCAATAAATGCACTCTCTCTCTCTAATTAATGCTACTAAGAGCATTGTTATTAGAGCATTCTCATCCGGATCTCCATCCCCATCTTTATAATTACACTACAAAACACTACATTTCTCTTTCCTGTTTAATTAAATAATATTAGTTTATACATTTATTGTTTCGGTCAAAAATTGGCAAAGCAACTTTTGATCAAATTAGTGCGTGAGGTGAAGTGCTTAATGATGGTAGAATCGAACACAAAGATATGATTACGAGGGAAAAAACCCTTGATTATGATAATCTTCGTTTCGGTCAAGAGTTTACAACTTAATCCTTAGTCGAATTGCTTCGGTTAAGGATTATGAACTTAACTATTGGTCGAATTAACGCTTGATTATTATGATCTTCAGCATAAAAAACCCCCGGACGGTGAAAACTATCACCGTCGATATTATTAATAACAAAATCGGTGGTTACAAAGGTTGGAGCTGATAAGTGATCGTGAGCTAAGTGATACAGTGAGTACTAGCAGCTAAACAAGTGAATTGTGTGTGACTTATGATGTTATCAGCTCAATATATATAATAAAAGATTACAACTGATATCCCGATTATTCCGGAAACCCTAGACTACTTCTTCAATAATCCATTGCTTGCCCACGTTCCATTTGACGAAGTTCAAGCACTAGCTGTTGTAAGTCCACATTCATATTAGCATATTTAACACGTGGTCTTATCTGCAAAACAAATAAAAATAATATAGGATGAAATATCATCCTTAGGATATTGACACTGGAAGGATAGCTCGGAATCCCTAACTAACTCTCCGAGTATCCCGGAACTGAAAGAGTCTTCCAATATAGCCGTTGAGGAACTTTTCTTTTGAGTCTATCCACGTTCTTCAATGTTCATTCCACGTCTCTGACCGATTCTTTTGGGAGTACTCATCAAATGTGGTCCCACACATGTTAATATTAACTATAAGTGCGAGATTTCAGCATAATAGTCAATTTTTGACCATTAACCATTACTTGGCCTTTAATCCCAGCAGTTATAACTCATTCCACACGTTTTATGTAACCACCATCCGTGTATTTCGCATATATTAAATCAATAATTAATATCTGCAATTATAAATCAACACCAAGAGAGAAATATCTATTTATTAGCATTAATACTCAGGATGCTAAACTTATTCGAGAATCCTGAACATATTCAGAATCCTGAGCATAGATCCGACTATAAAATTTGGGCCCTAACAATTGTCCCCAAAATTTGACAGCTGCTTTTTACCAATTTCAGCTGTTAAATTTTTTAATGATAAACTGTTTTCCATGTAGCACCAAAATTTTATGATTTAGCACCGACTAAACTTGACATCATTACGAGAATAGATCAGTCCTTCGAAATCCCTGTTTATTAAATCTTTAGAGAAAAAGTTTGAGTTTATTAGGAATGGAATTCTTTAATAACAGTTTAAGTTTAATTCAGTAAACCAACATCAAGTTATAAACTCTATCTTGTAAATAATATGAAAGATAAAATATTCACAAATAGTAAATCATACTAGAACCGTGTATCAATTAACCTGGAAATTGTCCAGACCGTCTTATCCTTGCAATAAGATCATTGTTTAGAATATTCTTCTAATCCTGGGGATATAGCAATAGAATTGTGACATTAGCATTATCCTGAAAATATTTTTAGAAATTCTGGTGACAAGGCCTAAATAAACTGGCGACAAGGCCATTTAGAAGAGATGAAAAATCTCTTAAACCATTAGAAACGAACTTGCGACAAGGCCTTTTAGAAGAGATGTAAATCTCTTAAACCTTAAGAATGAACTGGCGACGAGGCCCTTTAGAAGAGATGTAAATCTCTTTAACCTTAGATTATGGTACGTCTACTATAAACTTGTGATTCAAACCAATAGCCGAGGATAACGAGGTAACAAGTCACTATATTACATGTGCTGGCCCCGCCTCTCAAACTAAGGCTGAATAAATCATGCGCTACAGGCGTCTTAAGAAGAGACGAAGATCCCTTAAACCTCAAGATCCAAACCAATAGCCGAGGATAACGAGGTAACAAGTCACTATATTTCATGTGCTGGCTCCGCCTCTCAAACTAAGGCTGAATATACATGCTCTACAGGCGACTTAAGAAGAGATGAAGATCCCTTAAACCTTAGAAGAGGTGAAAACCCCTTATACCTTAAGGATAAGCTGGCGACGAGGCCCTTAGAAACTGGCAATGAAGGCCCAAGTTAATTTCATTCTCTCATATCTACAAAACAGTCAACTCTAAATGAGGGGTAAAGCTAACACCCCTCCGATGCTTAAGTCAGTACCTTATTTGAAGAATAATAATATTAAAAATGAATAAAAGTATAAGTTTGAGTACATTCCTTAACTGTTTAGTATAACAGTTATCCTCGGGATAGAAATCTTACATGAAATATTTTTTGAGATGAATAGCATTCCAAGCCTTTGGTAGTAAGTCACCATCCAAAGTAGATAATTTGTATGCCCCCTTTTCTGCTTCCGAATCGATCAGGTAGGGACCTTCCCACTTTGGTGCTAGCTTGGCATCCGTAGGATTGGTAGTATTCTAAAAAGCTTTTCGGAGAACCAAATCGCCTTCTTGAAACCTTCGAACTCTGATATTCTTGTTGTAAGACTTTGCTATCTTCTGTTGATAAGAAGCCATTCTGATCTTTGCCAAATCCCAGAGTTCTTCTACTGCATCTAGATCTTCTAGTAGGCTTCGAGTGTTATCTTCGGGATTTTGATGAGTGACTCTGGCCGTTGGGATAACCATCTCTGTGGGGATAACTGCTTCAGCTCCAAACACTAATGAGAAAGGAGTCTGACCAGTAGCATTCTTCGAAGTGGTTCTATCTGCCCAAAGAACGAAAGGAAGTTCCTCGGCCCATTTTCCTTTTTTAGACCCCAACTTTTTCTTCAGATTATTGATGATGATTTTGTTGCTTGATTCGGCCTGTCCATTAGCTTGAGGGTGGACAGGTGTTGATGTGATCATCTTAACTCCCCAACTGGCACAGAAGTTAGTTGTTCTCTTGCCGATGAATTGCGAGCCATTGTCACACACTATTTCTGCCGGGATCCCAAATCTGGTCAGGATATTGCGCTTGATGAATGAGATGACTTCTTTTTCTCTGACTTGAACAAAGGCTTCCGCTTCGATCCACTTCGAGAAATAATCTGTCATGGCCAGCATAAAGACCTTTCCTCCTGGGGCTCTTGGTAATTTCCACACGATATCAATTCCCCACTTCATGAAAGGCCAAGGGGATATAATAGGATATAATTGTTCTGCTGGCTGGTACAGAATATTGCTATGTCTCTGGTATGCATCACACTTCTGAGAATAATTCATAGCATCCCTCTTCATCATTGGCCAAAAATACCCCGTCCTCAGGATTTGGAGAATAGTGCTCTGCCCCCAGTGTGATTCCCACAATCTCCATCATGGATATCTTGAAGAACTTCCTGGGCTTCTGCCTTCTCCAAGCACCTAAGATATGGTCCTGCAAGAGATTTTCTGTATAATATATCATTCATTACAGTATATGGGATTACCTTTGTGCGAAAATCTCTTGGGTTTTCATCCTTGGGGATAACTCCATCTTGAATATATTCCTTGATTGGGATAATCCAAGAACTTTCACTATTCTCAGGATTATTGGCTCCCACATCTTCGTCTTCTTTTGATATTTCATTGACACCTTGCTCTTCTATTGCTGGGTTCAGGATATGTACGATAGGGATCTTGACACCTTCTGGTATCCTGAAGGATGAAGCTAAATATGCTAGGGCGTCTGCTTCAACATTCTCTTCCCTAGGTACCTGCGAAATATTAAACATTTCGAAACACTTTGCTAGTTTTTTAACTACGTCTAGATATTTCGTTAGTCTTTCTCCTCTAACAGTGTAAGAACCATTAAAATGATTAGTTAATAATAATGAATCAACATGCACTTGAATAAACTTGATTTTCATGTCGATTGCTAGTTGTAATCCTGCTTTCAAAGCTTCATATTCTGCCTCATTATTTGTGGCTTGAAATCCGCAGGATATGGATTGAGGTATAATGCCCCCCTGTGGCGATTTCAGCAGAATCCCGATACCTGTTCTCTAACATTTGAAGCACCATCAGTGTATAGAGTCCACTTATCTTTGGTTTCTTCAAGTTGTTGGACTTCCAAGTCTGCCTTTTCTTTAAGTTCACTGGTGAAATCAACCACAAAGTCTGTTAATGCCTGGGATTTGATGGCAGTCCTAGGTTCATATGTTATATCATATGCACTTAGCTTTACTGCCCATTTTGTCATTCTACCTTACATTTATGGTTTTCTCAAAACAGACTTAATAGGATAGTTAGTTTTAACACATATAGGGCGAGTTTCAAACAATGTCTAAGTTTAGTAGATGTCATAATAAATGCTAAAATTAATTTCTCAAGATAAGAATACCTGGTTTCAGCATCCAAAAGACTTTTACTTACATAATACATTGGATGTTGTTGACCTTCGAGATCCTTAGCCAAAACTGCACTTATAGCATTATTTGATACATCAAGATATAGAGAAGAGATTCACCTTCCTCGGGTTTTACTAGTAGAGGAGCAGAAGAAAGATAAGCTTTTAAGGATGATAAAGCTTCCTCATGCTTACTGGTCCACTCGAATCTCTTGTTTTTCTTCAGGATATCATAAAATTCTTTGCATTTTTCTGAGGATTTGGATATGAATCTATTGAGCGCCACTATCCTGCCGGTTAGCCTTTGAACATCCTTGACTAATTCCGGGGATTTAAAATTCAGGATAGCTTGTATCTGCTCTGGACTCGCCTCTATCCCCCTTTTGGTGACCATGTATCCCAAGAATTTGCCAGCTTTCACCCCGAAATGGCATTTTGAAGGATTCAGCTTCATGTTGTATTTGTCGAGGATATCAAATGCTGTCTTGAGATCTTGAAGGTGATCCTCAGCTTTCTTGGACTTCACCACCATATCATCAATATAGACTTCCATCGTGTCCCCCAGTTTCTCTTTGAACATCATATTAACTAACCTTTGATAGGTCGCACCTGCATTTCTAAGTCCAAAGGGCATAGCAATATATAAATACCTGTGGGAGTCATGAAGGCCGTATCTTCTTGATCTGAGGGCTCCATCTGGATTTGCTGAAATCCTGGGGATGCGTCCATAAATGTCAGCATTTCGTGGCCGGCTGTAGCATCCACCATTGAATCGATGTGTGGTAGAGGGAATGGATCTTTAGGAAAAGCCTTATTAAAGTCTGTGAAATCTACACAAACTCTCCATTTTCCGTTATTTTTCTGTACAACCACCACATTTGCTAACCATCTGGGATATTGAACTTCCCAAATCATTTTTGCCTTCAAGAGTCTTTCTACTTCTTCTTGAATAATCACGTTTCTTTCAGGTGCAAATTTTCTTCTTTTTTGATGGATTGGCCTGAAAGAATTATCAATTCCAAGTTTATGTGTTATAATATCTTTGGAAATACATGTCATATCTTCATGTTTCCATGCAAATGTTGACAGCCTTGATTTGAGGAAATCGAGCAATTTTGACTCAATATCCTCAGGAATGCTAGTTCCTATCAGCACTTTGACTTCAGGATCCTCGGGATAAAGAGGTACTTCTTTAATTTCTTTTTCACTGGCCTCCATTACACCTCGTGCTGGCTTCTGTAATTGCTATGCTGTAACACCCCGTAACCGCAGCGGAAACGTACACGGGATGCAACAGACACATCTGATATCAACAGCATTTCTTATAAAGAAAATACCACTACATTAATTTATAACATATTACATTGTTGCGAGTTTCGTTACTGTCTAGGTGTTACACACATGTTTTACCGATAAGACCTTAATATATTCATCACAAAATATAGATCAGCAAGCTTCCAACAAGTAGCACAGATCATTAAGCACATATCAATCATTCCAACTTGGGCATACCTAGAAAACATGTAAAGAAAACGGGTCAACTACGAATAGTTGGTGAGTTTCACTAATTTAAATAAACACTGACAGATCATTTTAATAATCATTTATTAGCAGTGTAATTATGCTGGGAACTATGTTTCCCCAGAACATTTATAACCTCTGGGAACTAAGTTTCCCCAGAACAATAATAACCTCCGGGAACTATGTTACCCCAGAACAATAATAACCTCTGGGAACTAAGTTACCCCAGAACAATAATAACCTCCGGGAACTATGTTACCCCAGAACAATAATAACCTCTGGGAACTAAGTTACCCCAGAACAATAATAACCTCTGGGAACTAAGTTACCCCAGAACAATAATAACCTCTGGGAACTATGTTACCCCAGAACAATCCCACACAATGAACAATTTATATATTCTGTGCATCAAACCATATATATATATAAATATACAAGTGTTTCCATACGATCGGTATGTACTTAAATACTTTAATAAAGACATGCTTTCCGCCCCGGGAAAATACTTAAAACAGTTCAGTAAAAGGGGCTCGTGAAAACTCACCTTTCTGTGAGTCGGGGCGTGCTACAATGAACTGCTATAAGCCTGGATCTGTAATATGATATCTAAGTCGTTACTATATAATTCCCATAAATTAAATCCGTGCCAATCGGTACATCTGGGGACATTGTTAACCCAGTACTGTACTCGATCCGGGGACAATGTTAACCCCGTGACACTTCTAAGGACTCAGATTGTGACATTACTTAGAGTCTGACGGTCAAAATTATCATTTTTATGTTTTCCTTGATTTGTGTGCCTAGCACGGTTATCCGTTTTTTTTTTTAGTTTCGAAAATGAGTTTGTTCACAACCGACCCAAAAATGGTGTTTGACTGTTATTTTAGTTAAAGTGATAAAATTAGAGCTCGGTTTGGACACCCCGTTTGGCCGCGGGGCCCGTTTCCGTCATTTGGGTGCCGGAAACAGTAAAATCGGGTAAAATTACCCAAATCATCCGAATTATTTTCGGATGATTTACTTTTATTTAATTTACTTAGTATTATGCAAATGGTCCATTTTTAGGTTTTTATATACCAGTCAGCTCGCTTATGCGAGTTTTGCCGGTTTACACGTTTTAAGCTTTAAAAATTTGTTTTTATGTTCTTTTTAGCACAAATAATTACCCGTTTAGTCTCGGGTCTTGAAATTTTGCACAAAACCTATTTTGACAGTAAGAAATTTTATAAAAATTTTCCAGATTTATTTTTTTATATTTACATTTATTTATCTATTTTTAAACATTATTAAAACACTAAATATGTCAAAAATACCAAAAGACTTTAGAAAAATCCCAAATTTTTCTGGGACGATCCCTGCCATCCTCATAACTCCCTGGAATTTTTCCAGAACCCAAAACTCATTTTTCAAGCCGTTTTCACAAAAACCGAGCTAGAAAGCCCTAGAACTCGTTTTACCGAAAAGCCCCCTTAGACTTCTCCAAATGAGCTCAAATTTTGTGTGTGACTTTTATATGTTATAAAAAGCTTATCCTAAATTTTACAGAATTTTTCATCAAGTTTAGCTATTTTTCACCATTTTTGGCCAAAACCGAGCATTAAATTCACCAAATATTCATCTTTTATCCAAAAATTACCAAAAATTCACAGATCTCATATTTTCATGTGTAGATCATCTCTGTGAAATTTCATGACCCGACTCTAAGCACACTACAATCTGTCCAAAATCATAGATCCACACGAAAACCGAACTATCTTGTGTTTTCTAGCGTTAGATCGCAAATATCTTGGTTTCTAGCCTTTGCTAGCCACTAGATACAACACTTACAAGCACAATAACACCATACCAAGCAAGTTACACCAACAATCAAACCATTTCTTTCATAGTGTCGGTTTTGATATAAAAACAAAGGTTTTAACCGTAAAAATCCGATCTCGACTCTTTTTGCCCATTTCTTGGACCAAGATCCCTTGTATAACTTGTATACATCTCTTGATCATGCAAGAGTCGGTTTCATCTCGGGTTTTCACCCGTCTTTCACATGGAAACTCTTTTTACAAGATTTCAACCGTAAAATTTCGTTCTAAACTCTTTTAACTCATTACTTGGATCAAGATCCTTTGTATAACTTGTATACATCACTTGATCATGCGAGAATCGGTTTCAACTCGGGTTTTCACCCATTTTTACATTTGAAACCTCCTTTACTCAAGATCATGAAGTTGGAAACAAGATTCAAGTATTAAACATGTGTTATACCTTGTAAATCTTGGTTGGAAATCAAGAACTTGGATGAAGATGGATGAGTGTTGAGAGGATTTTTGGAGTTGGATGTTTAGAAAAAGAAAATGTAAAGTGTGTGTATGTGTAAAAGGGACCGATCGGTCCAAGGTTATGTGTGGGGTGGGGCCCACACATCCATTCTAGGCCACACATTCGGATTACGCAATCCGGATAATGTTGTGGATAATCTGGTTCAGTTCGTTTCTCGTTTAAACTCGTAATTCGGCTTAAAACGAGCCTAAAATGGTTGTTTTTCGGGTTAAAATAAAATTTACATAAAACCGACTTAAAAACTTTAAAAAAAACTTAAACCATGACATTTAATGACTTAACACATCGTATTGTCGGTAATTGTGCATCTTTTTCGGCTTGATCGATCGTCTCTTGCTTGGTTTGATGTTAAAGGTTTCGTTTATCGTACCGACGTACTAATAAATCGAAATCCTTTTTCTGTGCTATAATTCACTTATCCCGAAGCATTAATACTTCGTAAACATCACTAAACATTATATACTTCGTCTATAATGTAATTCCCGATTCGTTCGGGTTTCAATAATCGTTCATTGGTTAATTGTAATTCCAATACGATTCATTATATAATCGAGTATGATTCGTACTATGAATCATATATACTCGTATAAACGTACTATAACTCATATAATCAATATTAAATGACACGTAAGTAGTATATACCGGCTAGGGTATACCTGGATTTGCCGGAATCGTTACATATGCCTGCTGGGGCTTGGCAGTACACTTCATGGAAGAGGTGTAGCAATTCTTCGCGTCTTGTTGGTCACTGATGATTTTGATAACTCCCCACGGACTTGGGAGTTTCACACATTGGTGATAAGTGGAGGGAACTGCTTTCATATCGTGTATCCAGGGCCTGCCTAATATAATATTGCAACAAGATAAACAGTCAGTAACACAAAATTTTTGCATTTTATTTACCCCTTCAACATACATTAGGAGCTTAATCTCCCCAATAGTGTTCTTAGTTTCTCCACTGAATCCAACTAATACTGAGGAACTAGGGACGATCTCATCCTCAGGAATATTCATCTTTTTCAGCACGTCTAATTGAATAATGTTGACAGAGCTTCCACCATCTATGAGGATCCTGCGAACATAATGGTTAGCCACATATAAAGTTATTACCAAACTATCATGATGAGGATCTTGAACATCGACTCTATCACTTTCATCGAAGGATATAATCCTCTTGTAGGTTCCCAGCCGGATCTACACGGAAGTATCTCGTAGTACGTAGGTGCGGAATCCCTACGTAAGATGATACGAGCGTAGGAGACGATATACGTTAATACCAAACACAAGCACACGTTACAATACTCAAAAGACACGTTGTATTGCAACCTTAACACGTGATTTACTGATCACAATTACTCGTCAAAATCATCTCACAAATACAAGCCGTAGCCAAACTTAAATACACTTCGACAACTTCGCCTAACAGACTAGACGAAGTTGTCAATAACTTCGCTTAAACCACAAGTTCGCTTATGATGGGCAAACTTGTGAAACAAGTTAACTAAAACCTTAATACAATTCAAACTAACACGATTACAGACACTGGATACTGAACTACTGACATCATGCACCAACAGACTCCCCCTTGGTAGTAGCTTCATATCTCATCTTCAATCACGTGTCTTGTAATCCCAACAATCGAGTAACCCGTCTTCAAGCATGTACGCCTTCTCTGACACAAACCGTAACTACTCGCTGATATTTCTTGGCTTCTTCTTTCCAAGCAGGAATGTAAAATATCTTTTTCTCGTTCAGCATCTGCAAATCAGCGTGAGACAAGTTCACCAAGTCCATTGGATCATACACTCTCAGCAACTCTTGTTCATCTTCATCCTCCATGACCGCTTCAGCTGTTTCACTGTCTACATACCACCATTTCAGATTCTTCAGGACATCCTTGGGCATTTGTTTCATCGGCACTTCTTTTAAACACCGGATCGGCTTATACTTCATTATCATCCAAGGCTTGCCATCAGCTCTCATGCCTCTGTCTTTATCATCAACGAGCTTTCCTTTCTGCGGCTTTAATAACTCAAACTTTTTCTCTTTCATGCTTTCTTTCCACACGATCTTTCCAATAATCCTAGCCATATTATCATCACTTCTGTTTATCAACCCCAACTTGGATAAGTCCTTCACCTCACACTCAGGCAAGGTATTCAATGACCTCAACAATCTCTTGAAATACTAAACCCCATCATAACGTTTAATCACAAAGAGCCTCAACTGCTCATCATATAACCAGCAAATAATCCCCTTTTTCGATTCAGCATACCCTTTAATGTTGTAACTTTTCTTGAATATTGTAGGGACCGCCGGTTTCTTAGTCTTTACGAACCACTGAGCGTAGCCTTCTTTCCATCTTGACTGCTCTTCCCATTCAGTCTCATTACATTCCGTATCTTGACCCAAATCTGACTTTTCAACTGCCGGAATTTCATGCTCAATATTATCCTCCACAATCTCTCCCTCTTCGACTTCATTGTCAATCACAATCTCAGCCCCTATCTTCCCGATCTCTTCCAACGGTAACACATCATCATCACCTACAACATCATCATCCAACACCTCCTCAGCATCCACTACCACCACGTCATCACCCCCCGATCTGCCAGTTGCACCAGTTGACTCCCCCTGAGTTGTGGAAGTCCCAAGAGCTTGTTCAGTTCTTGGCAACTCACCACCTGCACCTTTAGATGCATTGGGATCATCATCTCGATCGTTACTCTTCTTTGTCCTCAGCTCATCACCCTTACAGCTCGTCTCCCCTGAGATGCCAAGAACTGTTTTAAGGCATCAAAAAGTTTACCGTGCTCAATCAGGAGAGACGACTGTATTTGATTCTCTGCAACAAGGCGTTGAATAGCGTGAGTCTGGATCAGATTTATTCTTGACTGTTCTGCCACGATCCTCTCAAGAGCTGCTATTCTTTCCGAGTCAGATAAGGTTGCATCAAAATCAAACCTCATATGTGAAATGTCTTGAGCGTACGGAGGAGGGATTCCCAAGGTAATCGGAACATCAGAAATAGGCGGAAACGTAACCGCAGGTGGTATCGTAACAGATAATCCTGCGGTGGCAACAACCGTCGACTCAACAAATCTTGCAACGATCTCCGATGGAGTAAGAGTTGGAGGTGGCAAGGACATAATCTCTGGAGCCGAGAGTTGAAATGTAGTGGGTGGTATGCCAAAGGAGGATGAGGTAGTCAACACTGGAACATCCTCGGTGATCGATCCTGTAACTGTCAACGATGTAGGGACCATAGTCATACCTGACAGTGTGGGTGGAGAAAAACGAACCACCCTCGAGCTCTCACCAGCTCCCGATCCTTCACCCGTTCTTTCCCTTCTCGCTCGACGAACCAACCGTTGTAAATCCTCCTCAAAATCTGATTCACTATCATCTGTGTCTTTCTTTCTCTTCCCATGAATTCTTTCTTGAGTAATCAGAATCTGTCTTGCTTCAGCCACATCATCATTTGAGGAATCAGAATCAGTTCTTTCAGAATCAGCAACAGTCGTAGCTGCCATCGACACATCCACACTTGAAACCTGTGTAGCCGAGACCTGTACCTCTTCCTCTGGATCAACACGTTCCATATCGAAAAATCTTTGACCGCCGAAAGCAGCTTCAAGGTCGACGTGTTCCTCCGGTGCCACAACAGGAGCAGCAGGAAGAGATTGCTGTACCATAGGTGGTGGTTGAGGTGCTCCAGCCTGTTGCGGTGCCGGATCCCGAAACTCGTCCCCACGAGCCGCAACATACTCCGGGTTGATCAAGTACCCAAATAACGGAGTATGTCGAGGACGGAGCTCTGGTTTACTTCTGGCACTTGATGATCTACATTGGGCGAAGATCCTCTTGCTGACACTCTCCACATATCGAATCGGACGGCGCTGAGGTAACGTGGGAGCCACGTGGTTCAAGATCATTTGAAGAAATCTTGGGTACATCAAGAATCTCTCACGCGCCACCGCTCGTCTTTGACGATCTATCTCATAGAACACCATCTGACTGAAGCTATAACGCTTGTTGTAAGTCAGTGCTGTCATCGCCAAATGCATCGTCGCACCCATTCCATCCGTACCGGCCTTTCTACCCAAAATGCACACGATCATCACGTGCATGAGAAAGCGCCATTGATCTAACAAAAACCCCTTGCGTCTCTGAGTATCCCCCAATGGACCAGAATAGCCCATTCTTAAAAAGGCACCATCTCTGAATGGAGCCATGAAGTCTGTAGGATCATCTCTTGTTTCATCCCCAAACTGCAAAGCAACCCTTATCTGCTCAGAAGAGAACTGCACTTCCTGATTGTTAACCGTTGCACGCATAACTGGGGGCTTAACTCTGCAATCATACTCAACCGTCTGCCAGAAATCTTCTATGTTTGGTAGAGAGATGGGCAGAGTTGTAGTAATAGCGTGGAAGATACGCGAGCGGATAAGAAAAGTGATGATCTCGCGATAATCATCAACACCGCTCGCATCCGGGTCCAAAGTAATGTACATATTATGCCCCGGGAAAAACTGACGATTGTTATCTCCTCCATCGTCACCACCAGCACCACCGGCTCCTGCTACAGCTGCCATATCTGCACCACAAACGGTCTAAGTTAGAGAATCGTCAAAGCAAATCACAAGTTCGCCCATTATATGCGAAGTTATGATAGTTTCTGTATAGGCGAACTTAGGGAAAGGGCGAAGTTGTGAATAACTTCGCCTTTACTATAACTTCGCCTGTTATCTGTTAAAGTAAAGCAGTAAGCGAAGTTATGCCGTAGGCGAAGTTGTGAATATCCAGATAACATAATTATTCTAAGATGATTAGGCGAAGTTATGCATTAGGCGAAGTTGATAGCAACTTCGCCTAAACATAAGTTCGCATGAATATGAAACGGCGAATTGCAGATGTTCAAACATGGTTTAGACAATGAATTGTTGATTGATCTCATAAAAGAATGTTACTCTAACGATCTAGACTATCAAATTAGTTACGACCACGTTAAAATAAGTTTGAGAAGTGGGGGTGTAAATGGTTTGCATGAACGAGGTCCGAAATTGAACCAAAACGACATCTAATAAACGTCATTAACAAGAATTATAAGCACCAAAGACCCTACCCACCTTTAACACGGATCGAACTCAATTAATAACAAGGTTTGAATCGAGTAAAACAAGTTCGCCGAGGGTTAATACACAACTTCGCTGGATTTTGAAAATAATAAGGAGTTTGACTAGAAAATTCCTATATAGGGTCAAAGTTACACAGGCGAAGTTGGGGCTAACTTCGCTTACCCCTTAACTTCGCCTGTTAACAAGTTCGCCTAAGTGTAACAACTTCGCTTGATATGAATGTTACACAACAAACCCTTATAATTAGAACGTTATGCCATTAACTTTTAAAACTTCCTTTAAAGAGTAAAATGTTACGATCAAATAACAAGTAACCAGGTATAAAACCATAAAACGACATAAGTAAAATAAAATCTAGAAATAAAGTACACGGGATCGAATTTCAGTCTTGACAGGGACTACCAAGATTTTAGAAAAGATCCGAACAGGAATCATACTAATTAAGTGACTGTCACACAGATCCATGTTCAGCTGTATTATGACATAAAGAGACAGGTTGTAAGCATGTAAACAAACTTAGTATGGTTTTCATCGCTTCTGTGATACGGATGATGTTCAATTAAGCTCAAAACTTAAATGAGCAACACATCAGAGACTGTGATGTCTCCTATCTATTCTCAAAGCGTATTTGGCTTTCCCCAAGTCACCCCGAGTTGACCTCGACCCGTAGTGTCTGATTAAACTTGTAAATACATCTTGATCTTTTACAGTCTTCGTCTCGTTCTCGTTCTTGCTTCTTGATTGATAAGTATAACATAATAGACTTCAGATGGCTTAATAATTTTTTTTTTAATAACAATCTACATAGCTTCAAATAGTAGACTATTGCAAGTCCCGAATCTGGATCACTGCAGTTTCTTGACACACTATCTTCTCGGGAATCAGAACACTTACGGGCTCGTGTATGACTGGGTAATCACTTTTCTGCCTATCATTAGGAAAGATGTATATGGAGACATGCACAACACTGAATGAGTCACCACTTTAAATCGAGGAGATTTAATTAGTATCACTTCTACTTTTACGCACCATAAAAAGCTACCATAACATACAATGACTGTTCTAAAGTCTTTTAGGCCTAATAACTTCACTAGTTAAGCACACAGAATTAGTTTGTCTATCACTTTCCAAGGTTGGATCAATTTTCTTTTAAACATAGTAAAGAAACTTCTTACGAAGTTATAGACTTGGAAAAATTATATCATCTCCCTTAAAAATATTTTAAATTCTATCGCCCCGTTCAAGTCAAAGTCATCAGGTAAACGGCTATCCTGAAGATCCAATGGGTCAGCTGGACCGACCACATACTAATATGCGTCCTTTTAACTAAGTATGAACGACTAATTTTCAGCGAAAGAATAAAAACACATCGGAAACCGCCCCGGTCACTTTCAGTCATCTGGTTAATAGCTATCCTCATAATCTACTGGTAGAAGTGAGGACCAAACATATCCGAAGATATGTCCTTCAAACTGAAGCAACCGACATAATTCTAAGCGATAGTGACGGTTTTTTTTTTTAAGTAAAAACTAAAAATACGGTTACTCGGGATTGATCATCCCATTTAGCTCAACAAGGTTTTGAAAACGAGTTCTGTCAAATGCTTTAGTGAACAAATCAGCGAAATTATCTAACGAATCAACCTTTTCGAGCACTATTAATTTCTTCTCAGCACAATCCCGTATAAAATGATGACGAATGTCAATGTGTTTAGTTTTGCTATGCTTTACGGGATTGTTAGTTAATGAGATAGCAGCAGTGTTATCTATACAGATAGGAGTATGAGTGAAATTCAGACCGTAATCGCGTAATTGCTGTTGTATCCAAAGAACCTGGGAGCAGCAGTTCGATGCTGCCATGTATTCTGCTTCACAGGTAGAGATAGCAACTGAGGTCTGCTTCTTGCACTGCCATGACACTAATCTGCCTCCAAGAAACTGGCATCCCCCTGTTGTTGACTTCCGATTCTGATTGCACCCTCCATAGTCAGAATCCGTGTAAGCGACCAACTCCAAGTCTCCCCCCTTTCGTGTACCACAATCCTAGCTTAGGCTTGCCCTTAAGATACCGCAATATCCTTTTGACTCCCTTCATGTGAGATTCATTTGGGTTTCCCTGAAAACGAGCACAGAGACAAACTGCAAACATAATATCCGGTCTAGACGCAGTTAAATACATTAAAGAACCTATGATTGCCCGATATTGGGTGGGGTCCACGTCTGCATCACTGTGATCAGCACCCAGTTTGTGGTTAACGCAAACTGGAGTATCAAATGAAGTGCTGTCCTCCATCTTGAAGCGTTTGAGAACGTCTTGGACATATTTAGTTTGATGGATGAACATCCCATCTTTCTTCTGATCGACTTGCAATCCTAAAAAGAAAGTTAATTCACCCATTGCACTCATTTCAAACCTCTTTTTCATGACGTCTTCAAATTCATGACACATGGCGACTTTTGATGCAGCAAAGATGATATCGTCCACGTAGACTTGAACCAGAAGAAAATCTCCCCCTTTTCTCTTGACAAACCGTGTGATGTCGATCTTTCCTCTTTCAAACCCATTCTCAAGCAAGTAATCAGACAGGTTGCATACCAGGCACGAGGTGCCTGATGTAGACCATATAGTGCTTTACTTAGCTTATACATGTGATCAAGAAAGTCTGGGTCAGGAAAACCTGGAGGCTGCTCAACGTACACAACCTCATCGACTTTACCGTTAAGAAACACACTTTTCACGTCTAACTGGAACACCTTCATCTCATTGTGAGCAGCAAATGCCAAAAACAGTCGAATCGCTTCCAATCTTGCCACTGGAGCAAACACTTCATTGTAGTCGATCCCTTCTTGCTGATTAAAACCTTTTACAACCAGCCTCGCCTTGTTC